>NC_056725.1:1135228852-1135398852 GCF_019279795.1 Protopterus annectens | reverse complement strand
CTATAGCAAAATGAACTTGAAGTGCTAAGCCATACACCATATAACATGACAGAAAGGAACAGAAAGGAAATTAAAGATAAGGAGCTGCAAAAAACAGGCAAAAATATGGAACTAAATCTTATAAGGAATCACAGAACACATTGAAAAAATGAAATAAAAACAGTACAGTGCTGCTAGTAAATAAAAGACTACTGACATCAGATGCAGGACAGCAGAATGTCAAACATTCACAGGGTAGAGGATCATGCATGATAACTCAAAGCTGCATGGCTTCAGAAGATAATGTATTAGCAGACAGCACTTGGCACAAAGTGGTAAGAGGTAGCATATGCCGTACAGAAACTGCAGTATGTAGTCTGCGTAGTACATGTAATGATAGTAGGCTCAGTCATCCATTCTTTGTCTCGCACATCTAGGGACTGGACCTCAGTTGTAACCACAGTCCACTTTCTGTGTGGCGTTTGCATGTTATGCCTGTGCAAGCAGTTGTGTGTTTTCATCTATCTATCTATCTATCTATCTATCTATCTATCTATCTATCTATCTATCTATCAATTTATTGCATCTTCCCTTGTCTTTGTGACAGAAAAGGGTGCATGGACTGGCCCATTTACCTAGATAAAAAGGATGCATAAGTAAATAGATAAGATAAGATAAGATAAGATAACATAACATAACATAACATAACATAACATAACATAACATAACATGTTAACTGTCAAGTAGTAGGGATAAACTACATTAGTGATGCATAGTATGTTAGTACTACCATAAGAACACTATTTAGACATACCAGGTCAAATAAGCATTCATATGCACTGTTATACTGGTGATCAGGCATCAAAATAGTTTGTGAATTGACAGAGATAATGTCACAGAGATTATAGACAGATATCACTGTGCATGTGCCACAGGATAATGTGGTATGTAGTAAACAAGGCCACACTGCACCACATGCAGGAGCGTGGCACTTCAGTACAATCCAAGATGGAAAAGGTGAAGGTGTTTTCTATTCACTAAGATAGATAGAGACAGAATAATGACTGCATACCAATACAAAACCCTCCACAGGAATGGTCCAATGCTAATGGAAGTAACATTAGGCATGCACCACACCACAGCAAAGGAGTTTGGGGATCACATTTTGATGCAAGTGATGAATGGCATTGCAGTCATATTTTAATGTTTTACAACTACATGTTTGGAAATGCATGCTGATCAACAAAGGATAGTCATACCATATCCAAGAAATAGAAGAATTGGTGGTCGACAAAACACAAAACTGGAAATGGTACATATGGAAGAAATGTATTGCCGAAGTAGGATGTTAGAACTAGAGAGTGAGAGAAGCAGGTGTCAAAAGCAACCAGGATTAACCAACATAGGAGAAGTTGACAAGAGCAGCTGGCAGATTGAACTGTATATGGCAAATGGATTTTTTTATTGTGTAACATATTGTTTCCTATTCCTTGCAGAAGCAGCAAACATGTTAAGGTAAACAGCCTCATGGAATTATAGGTTGTGAAGTCAGTGTATTAGATTTGTCAGAAACTCATAGAGCTACTACTACAATGCATTCAACATGCATGTTGGGGGTATAAGACAGAAGGGCAGGTCTGCCACTCTGAAGGTTTAGACTTCTTTTCTGCTTAGTCAGGGAACAGGGCACTCCATTGGATCAGCACATTCGGTTAACTCCTCATCTCTGTGTCCACATGTATAACATTACAGTCCTGGTTAAGTTTTGGAACTTGATGTGCCTCTGATTGTTGTAGACATCTTTGTGGAAAGGCACAGTTCATTCAGCAGGACATCATGCAATGCATCACTTTCCCTGCCTTATCATTCCTCTGTAAAATTAAGGCAGTCTACAGCCTGAAGGAGGCCACCCAGGTCAGCACTGTGTGACTGTAGGACTGCTACCATGTGCTGTTTCACAGTAATCACAGTGTAGCTTTGTGGTGCAGGCAGGATCCACTGCACCAACCGATGCAGGGAATATGGCTGAGTGGTGTGCATCCCATTGTTGAGTAGGCTTGAGAGCACTGGCAGATGAAATGTAAGAGGCACAAGTAAAAAGGCAGACATGACTGTCAGCATATCTAAGAAGGATCTCTCACACCTACATGACATTTCTTTAGTTGGAATTACATTCCTAACATGGAAGCTATGACAATGATTTGACTGATTTTTGAACTTTTTATACACAAGCCTGCCACAATCAAGTACTCTAAACTACAAGCATGCCTGTTATTTTATCTATTTAGTGGGACAAATGTAATCCCAAGAAAGGTCATCATTCTAATAGCCATCAGATGATTTTTTTTCTTTAGTAATACCAACTGCTCCTTTGTGAGGAGCTGATGTGTGCATTTGCTGATACAAGTGTCTGATTCCCCTTCCCCAATATTCATGCTTACTTCTGCACTCATACACTAAGGGGAACCATATGAACATGCCTTGGCAAAGTAAACCATCATCTCTGGTTTTTACATTACATGCCGTTCATCTCATTCACTGGAAGATGCTGACATTACAGCAGATCGCCTCCCCTACACCCCAGGGTGGGCCAGCCATCATCCGTCACTCACTCAAACCCCCTTTTCAAGGCTCATTCAGCATCTGTGTTGCTAGTCATTCCTGGAACACTGAGTTATAGTTAGGACTCGATCTCTCAGTACAACAGAGCTGACTTGATATCATTGTTTGATCAAGGTCTTTTGCTGATTTGGACCAACTTGCAGCCATACTGTAATTAGCCATTATAAAAAATTGCAAATGGTGTTATAGGGGTTTTGGCTTCCTTAATTTTCATTAGTGCCACATTGCAGAAAAGATGGTTTTTTAAAGCTGTGGAAATGTTTTCAGAAAAACACAGAAACAAATGAAACAGTGACAATGTTATCCATATTAAAAACTAAATAAACCAAATCATCAAAGTATTATTTTGTTTCTTTCTTAAGGATAAGAAAGATAAACCGCAGGATTTAATAAAATCCATGTAGGCAGTGTAGAGCCTACACAGAATGTATCCATGTAGATGACCATGGTTCCCCTGCAGCAGCGTGCCATGCATATTAATGATGGTGTGCTGCTGAGGGGGAGCCAAGGAACATGGATACTGAATCAGTGTAGAGAGAGGTGTAGCGACTACCTGTGGCTGCAGATGAGTGTGATGCTCCCTGTAATGCTCCTCATCACTGTTGTAATGTTGTGAAGTATGTCAACTGTATAAGTCTTTTGTATGATGTGTTACTTTTTAAAAATATTTTTATTTATTTATTTTTTTACTGCATGTTTGTGTGGCGCAGCATGGAGCGCAGCAATGCCAGGTTGTGATCGTATATAGACAGCTGACACCTGGCAGACATCTAAAAATTGAAACCGGATGTAATTAATTCACACACACACACACACACACACACACACACACACACACACACACACGTATATATATATATATATATATATATATATATATATATATATATATATATATATATCTTATTCATGTTTGTGCGGCATGGTGCAGAGCGCAGCAGAGCCGAGCAGAGCTCATACATACATGGCAGACACCTGCCAAACATCTAAAAATAGAAATCGGATGTAATTAACTATTTATTTATAGCTGTGTTTAAGCATGTTTGCACAGCTTGGAGCGTTGCTTAGCAATGCTAACAGGTAGCCTAGTAGTATATGTGAAGTTATGCTAGTTTTTATAACATCCAACTAGCTCTATGGGTAGAGTTATGATCTTATGTGTAGTAGGTCCTAGGTTCAAGTCCATAACAGGCAGAATATGTTTGTAAATTAATGTACTATTTTTCCTTAATTTTATTACAGTATTGGGAATTTTGGCACTTCTGCACTCTGCTAAGCACTGCTCAACCATGTTAAGCAGTGCATAAACATGCTAATGGCTACCAATGTTTGTGCAGTGCTAAGCCTCAGGAAAACCACAGTTCTACGAGTTTTCTTGCTGCTTGGCTTCACTTAGCTCATTTGTATGCTGCTTAGTGACACGGCACTTTTTTGAATGTTGCTGAATGATGTGTAAGGGCAGAAAAACTGTGTATATTAAGCCCAATAGGCAGGAATTCTGCAGCAGTCATTGGAGTTCATTCAACTGTTGGCATGGCTGACAGTGTTGGTAAAGGTGTGCTTTTTCAGTTGCAATGGTGGGACATTCAGTAGTCCAGAATCATGGTCAGGCTCCTTATTAAAAACCATGAACTCCGGCTGATGCAGGGCAGATTCCAGGGCTCAGAGTGCAAGGCAGTGGCCTGGGACTATTTGGCCAGGGAACTCTCCAGTGCTACAGGTATCCCTGCACAGGTGAGCAGTGTTGTCACCATTTTGATGACCTGAAAAGGAGGAAGAGAGGAACCCTGGGCACCTGGGTCCAGGATGCAGGAGCTGGGAGTACTTAGTATGTAAATATGTAAGTATGTCTTCCTCTGTCCCACCAGGAGCTCCAATATCCTAGACCTGGTCATTACCAACATGGGAAATCGATGCTCCACACCTATGGTCACCCCCTCATTGGTCAGGTCAGGCCATAAGCTAATCACCCTTAACATCCACATCTCAACCCCAGTAAGGAAACCTCCATAAAAAACTTCTCTAAAGCCAACTTCATGCTACTCAAGTCAGAAGTTACAAACTTCATGACACCCATGTAGATGGGATCTGAAAGTTCGACTGCTGAGTCCTACACTAAGGCACTGTACGAGCACATCCACTCATGCATGAATTGTGCCATCCCAAATAGAACCAAGATGCTCTCCTCCAAAAAAGGAAGCCAATCTGGTGGCACCCTGCCATAAACAAACTTTACAACAAAAGGAAGAAACTGTTGCAGAAAAGAAGAAAATCCCAGGACGCAAAAAACTCCCTTACCAGCCTCAGTAAGAAGCTGAAATCTTTCATAAAATCCTCCAAAGCTAGTTACAAAAATAAAATTGCCAAAGATTCCAAAGACAACCACAAGGCATTCTATAACTATGTCAAGAATCTAAATGGCAATGCTCAGATCTGCTCTGAGCTACAGCAGAATGGCATTAAATATACTGATCCCAAGGATATTGCCAATATCCTGGCAGATTGATTCAGTGCCAACTTCACCCCCTCTCACCCCCTAAATGGCCACTCTCAATACTGGAAGATTGCCAAATTCTGCTAATAACGGCCACACAGGTAAAAACACACTCTCCAAAGCTAAGAATACAGCATCCATGGGACCAAATGACATCCTGGGCTGTGTACTACATGAACTACAAAATGAACTGGCACCTCACCTAAGTGTCATGTTTAATCATACCCTCACCTCAGGCTTTGTTCCCACTGAATGGTGCACAGCTACAGTTATCCCACTCCACAAGGGGGGATCCACCTTGGATCCCAGGTACTACCGCCCCATCAATCTGACGAACCTGATCTGCAAGGCCATGGAACGTATTATCATGGAACTTATAAACAAAGACATTGGCAACCTTAAAAGACTGGACACCACCCAGTTTGGGTTTGTGAAGGGCCGAGCTTGTCTCCTGAACCTGACTGACTTCTTTGAATCAGTCTCCAGAGCTGTGGACAAGGGTAAGACAGTCCACACAGTCTATCTGGACCTTGCCAAGGCCTTTGACACCACCCCCCACTCTGGAATCATAGATAAACTTACTAAACTGAGCATTAATCCCTATGTCACTCGATGGGTTGCCAACTGGCTTACTGACAGAACCCACACTGTAAAAGTAGCTGACTCCAAATCCAGCTCCAGACAAGTGACAAGTGGAGTACCCCAGGGTTCAGTCCTGGGACCACTCTTGTTTGGCATCTACTTCTCTGAAGTACAGGCCAACAATAATGGACTCTGGCTAACAAAGTTTGCAGAAGACTGCAAACTGGGAGCCGTTATTGAATCCCCAAATGATGTGGATACTCTGCAAAAGGGCCTTACAGAAACAGATGCTTGGTGCCAGAGCCATGGGCTCAAGCTCAATGCCAAGAAATGTATAGTTATCCCCTTTAGGAAAAATCATGTACCCGTGAATTACCACATAAGTGGCAGTACACTAAACACTGAAAGTGTGATAAGAGACTTAGGGACACAGGTGGACAGTGGTCTCACCTTCAATAACTACATCGCCACAACAGTCAGGAAATCCTTCTATGTGGCACACCTCATCACTAAGGGTTTTTCATCAAGAAAAAAGGAGGTCATTGTCCCACTGTACTCATCCCTCATTAGACCCATTATAGAATACAATGCCACATTTGGTATGTACCTCTCAAGACATCTACAACAACTGGAAAGGCTGCAGAAGTACCTCACTAAAAGAATCACAAGCCTAAAGCAGATGCCCTATGCTGACCACCTTAAAAATCTCCAGCTGTACTCTGTCACATATCGTCTACTCCGAGGCGATCTCTGCTTAACATACAAGCCCATGTCAAACCCAGAGCTGTTGGACATGCTACACTTAAAGAAATCCCAATCCCTCAGAGCCACATGCTCCAGGGATCTAAACCTTGTCATCACAATAAACAAAACATGCTGGAGGGATAGATTCCTGACCCAGAGACTCCCCATACTCTGGAATAGACTGCCCATACAAGTCAAGCAGATCGCCTCTTTGGCCCTCTTCAAAAGGAACCTTGATGATTGGATGGGAGAAAGGAAATTCACCCTGGGGATCATGTCAGTCACCCTGCTAGACAGGGGTCCAGGAAAGTAAATAGTGTGGGAAGAAATAGCCAGGGAATTGTTATGGCTAGGCTTGTATAGGCCCTAGGGCTGATAGCCTAGTACCAACCTATGATCCTAGGAACCTATGCATATGCAAGCTGAAGGTCTGCAACACATGTATGCATAATAGTGTGCCTCTCTCCCAACAGCTGCAGCTGAGATGGCTTGCAGTGTAGAGTCCCATGCCAGGCACCTGGCCAGGTTGTGCCATGAATGTGGTAAGTACGGATTTAGTATGCCAACTGTAGTGCAATAAGCAAAGAAGGGTAAAGCATTTATTATAATAAAGTATACACAAGGAAAACTGTACTGCAATCAATGGGCATGTAGAACTGTAGTGCAATAAATGGGTAATTAGAGCCATAGAGCTGTAGTGCAATAAATGAACAATAAGAACTATATATCAATAAATCATTGGCAATACCAATAGCAGTAAGCAAATTGTTAGCAGGCTTGTGTTTTGTCAAAACCATTGCAGTAGAGCTGTATGTATTGATTGAATATGGCAAGGTTGCTGCAGTCAAGTGTGACACTGTAATAGCTGTAGCCAGTAAATCTAACAGTCTGCAAACTGTATTGCTCAAGCCTTAGCAGTGTCCAAGGCTGTCTCCAGGCCAATATTAGTCACATAATGCTCTCTCTTCCTCTGACAGCAGGTAATAAAGGTATATGGGTGAGGTAGCCCAGTCCATGGGCAAATATTGTATATGGACTTTATAGATATTTCAAACCAATAACAAGAAAATGTGCTCACTAGCATTGTTGCTTCTAAAATACAGTTTTTTTCATATATGCAGTATGGTTGTATTCCATGCATGTGTGTTCTACTATCACTGCAGTCTACTATAACCCTGTAATAGTACTAGAATGCCAGAGGAATGTCCTGAAACTTGTATTGCTCAGTTCATAGTATAGTTCTAGGTGATCTCTAGGCAAGTATCAGTCACTCAACACTTAACAGAGACTCAGTAGCTCAGTCTGTTAAATGCTTTGTATGCAGTACATTTTGCCACACATAGTCCTGGGTCCGAATTCAGTTGTATATAGCACTAAAGTGTCAGTTTCAGTCATGTAATACTCACATTTTCTTTCTCACCAAGAACACAACAAATATGTGAGTGAGGTGGTCCATATTATGAGTAGATCGTGTGTTTAAATTTCACAAAATGTTAACATCAATACCATGAATGTGTTCATCAGCATTGTTGAGTCATAAATAAAGTTGTGTAATTCCATTATGGCTGTATCCCTTGCATGTCTGTACTAAGTTGCTGCAGTCAATTATTACATTATTTGCAGATGTCTCTTGCATTCACAGCTATTTGGTTCTACTCCCATGCCTGCCAACTAAGGCGTAACACCTGTCTAGTTTACTTATTGTATACAAACATGCCTTTCAAGTGTCATGATTTCTCGTAATGTAATTAAAACTACCTAATCCGTCTGACACATAATTAGCAGATAAATTAATACCTGGAATGCATATATTACCATATCCACTTACCGAACACCTGGGTAGTTATTTAAGTCCACATTATATGAAACTGTTCTGTGTAGTGGTGTACTTGCAATTGTTACTGCTTTTCCCATACTGACCCATGCTAACAGCTTGAGAGGTATGTATGTGCTATATCAGTTATAGGAGAATTGTAGTCACTGTACACAAACCTGACACTACACACCTGTAGAGTATATATTTCAGTGTATTGAGGGATAAAGACTGCAATTTCAGTAATTTTTCTCTCTCTCCCCACTCCGACCTTCATTTATGTATTAATGTTATTTATTCTTATGGTTTAATATTAACATAATTTGTTACACTAACTATTTTGGAAAAATGTGTTTCATTATTGATGTGTTTTGTTATGATTAAATAATAACATATTTTGTTAAACTAACTATATATTGGAAAATATGATTGATTATTGTTATGTTTTATTATGATGCAATAGTAACATATTTGTTTAACTGTTTTGTCAGCCCTATGGTTTACTTTTTACTGGCATGCTGTCACCATACTAACTGTTATGTTACTTAATGTTGTGTTGAACATGTTATACATTAATATAATTAATTATTAATATATAATTAATATACAATTAATTATTAATATAATTAATTATTAAGCTCAATGCCAAATAATGTGTCATCATCCCCTTTGGGAAAAACTCGGTTCCCATGAATTACCACATGATGGTAGTCCGTTAAACACAGAAGGTGTTATAAGAGATTTGGGAACACAGGTTGACAGCAACCTCTCTTTTGACCATCACATTGCCACTGTGGTCAGAAAGGCCTTCTATATGGCACATCTCATTACTAAGGGTTTTGCATCCAGGAAGAAAGAGGTCATTGTCTCCCTCTACTCTTCCCTCATTAGGCCAATCACTGAGTACAATGCCCCATTTAGCATGTACCTCACTAAACACCTGCAACAACTGGAGAGGCCTCAAAAGTACCTCACAAAGAGGATCCTAGGCATTAAAATTTGTCCTATATGGACAGACTTAAAATCTCCAACTATTCTCTGTCTCATATCACCTACTTAGAGGCGATCTCTGCTTGTCTTACAAAGCCCTGGTCTGACCCAGCTCTGTTAGAAATGCTACATCTAAAGAAATCCTTGCCACACCACACACTCCAGAGACCTCAACCTCATTACCACAATCAACAAAACATGCTGGAGGGACAGGTTCAAGTCTTCCCATACATGTCAAGCATAGCACCTCACTGGCCCTCTTCAAGAGAAATCTTCATGAGTGGATGGGAAATTGAAAATTCACCCCAAGAATCACTCCAGTGGCTTTACTCGATAGAGGCACTGGGAACTAAGGTTGGGTGGCATGATGCCAGGTTAATATTATGGGCTAGGCTTGTAAAGGCTCCAGGGTCATTAGCCTAGTACACACCTATGAAACTATATGCATTTGGATGAATATATATGATGTTCGATTCTTTTAATGCTAACATTGGTTTGGTTATTACTAACCTTAACGTATTGCTATACCTCATATCCCACAGTATGTCAAGATAGGCTTGTTCCAGCTGATCCCCCTATCTTGCCTCAACCATCTGTGACACCGGGTCTAAGCATGGCTCGGGCCCAGACCAGTGGTGCCCCCTCTGCTGCCCCTGCACTACCTGCGGTGTTGGGTAGTACCACCCTGGGAGTGGTGGTGGAGGGGGTGTTGTCACCTATGTAGAGCTGCTGGTCCTGGTAAGCAGGATAGTTCACCATGGCTATGACCACTGCCTGCACCAGACTGAGGAGATGCTGGCCACCCTGGTGGGCAGCCTCACCCTGGTGCTCAGCCTCCAGCACAGCCACCTTTGGGGCAGTGATGTTGCAGTGTCAACAGTCCCATGGGTGGGGACATGAGTCACACTGCTGCCATCTGGAGGCGACTCTGATTCCACAGCACCCTCCCTATCCAAGGTGCTCACCCCCTCATGTGCCATGCACCGCCTCTGTCTGTTGTATTGTCTATCTTGTCTGTTTGCAAATGCATCTTCACCTACCCAACTTACCTCCTCCACATGCACCTATGCCCTTCCCCAACATTCCACTATCATTTAAAAAGAAAAAGGGTACCTGTCCACCCCCCAAAAATATCGTCCCAGACATAGCTCTCCATTTTGCACACATGTCCACTGGATACATGTATTTCAGTCCAACTGGCTTGACAAAGCAGTTATTTTGTCCTCACTCCTCTCTCTGGGATTTGAGAATCCAAATTCATCTACAAATTCTGTCAAAGTGCACAGCTGTTGCTGTACATGAAATAGATAGCTATGGTTCTTTCCTACACCTGTCCTGCACATCCCTCCCTCCCTTACACTATGTTTTCCCCTCTACTTGCCGAATCTCACAACTTTCCTATCTCCCTTTTTTTCTTTTCTTTATATTTATTTAGCACGGAGCTGCATGACATGCCCGTCCCGCAACTTTGCTAAGCTCAACTAAATAGACCTATAATGACTATATGTGTTTCTAACAGTGTAAAGCACATGTACAAAGTAAACACCTCTGCTGTGTTTTGAAACCAAGCCCATCAAACTGCATTAACCTTGCCATACCACACAACTCTTAATTAAAACAAGTGGTTTAAACAAAATATAGTAATTGCCAATTAGAGTCATTAGGTGGGTTTCCGTGGAGCTGCATGCTGTGCAGCACTGCCCAAACTGGAATAAAAACTAATTAGAAAAATGGGTGTGTACCTTGGACTCTGGTGCAATAGTACACACTAGACAGCCAAAGAGATAATAATGGATGTAACTGAGGCCTGTGATAGCAGGTAAATGTGATCTTTTATCAGTAACATGTAGAAAGTCACCTGCTAAGTCATTCATGGCAAAATATATATTCAACTGGGACTCTGGTGCAGAAATACATCCAAATAAAGCCATGCACACACTGATAGATGTGGTAAATGTATGTCACAGCCTGTATGCGTGCACATATATCTTGCAAATACACCCAATGTAGTAGTGACTCAGTAGCTCAGTCTATTAAATGCCTTGCATACAGTACATTTTACCACACACTGTCCTGGGTTCAAATCCAGTGTTGCGTTGCACTTCAATTACATTATTGTGAAGACAGCAATTATTGAATGACCCATGCACTCATTATCCACACAAAGTATTACAAAGTAAATAACTGCTTTTCACTGCTGAAAGTCACAGGCCTGCAAGTAGGGATACACGTCACATATCCGTATACCATTACTATATGTTGCCTAGTACTCTGTTATTGACACAGTTGCCTAACATGCATACCTTAAACACATGTTGTAATTGGAGTGTCAGAGGTACTCTCTCCCTGACTCTGCCTCTACAACAAGGCTGACACAGGTGACACAAATACACTTATAGCTTGTTGTTCTCCAAAGTGTTCACACTCACTGCCTATGTGTATTACCTGCAGCAGCAGCTGCAGTCTATAGTACACACAGCTCTATGTAAAGGTTTCTGCTACAGAGCTATCCTTTGTGATGATGTAGTCTCCTCACCCCAGTAATGTCCATCTCAACAGCTAAGAAATGGGTCCTGCTCTACATGAAGGACTTATATATTGTACATTGGTTGCATGTCATTGGCTAATTATACTATAACTCTGCTGATTTGACTGCAATTAATATATCAGAGTCACAGATTGGTTTTGAGGCAATTACCCGTTAATGAGCAGCATGTTAAAATGCAAGCAGCTGGCTATGGGCAAACATTCTGCATGAGACTTCCCTCACACAGAGCCCACCTTGTGACACAATAGTAGTAGCACATTTCAACAGAGGAGTACTGAACTCAACCAGGTATGTAACTTTTTTTGTGTATAACAGGATGCAGATGAGAGGATAGAGGTATGGAGAATAAGGAATACAGCAAGAGCCTGTTTTAGACCTGTGGTAATGACATGTCATTGATCCTCTGCTGTCTTACACATACAGAGGATGTAAAATATATCAGGGTTGCATTGCCTTTTGTCATTGTAGCACACTGGTGTTGGTGGATGACCCAATATAGTGGTCATAATAGCACACTGCTATTTATCTGGCACTGGTCTTATGACATATTAGTTGGTGGCTGCTCTTAGGGGACACACCACAGTGGTCCAGAGTGTTGTGTGTATGATCGTAGAGCAGAACCTCTCATGGCACACAGGGAACTACCTCAGTAATGATACTACCTTGGTTGTATCCACACATGTAGTATGTTGTCACACTGTGGGGTATGACATGTTTGAGCAAGCAGTGGGTAGTGCTGGCCATTTTGTTCTTGCTGTATCTGTACATAGTGGACATCCATGTATTTTGACCATGTAATGTGTTTCCCTTTTGGTGTGTTTCAGGACTAATGTATCGAAGAAAGCACCACCCCCTTCTCAGATGCAGAGAATGAGCTCATACTTCAAGGACTACTGTAGCATCATCACATCCTCCTATCCAGGGGGCGGCATAACAGGGAACAGTGGGCAGCATTGTTGGGAGACCTTGCCTGGGATGTGAATGAGACTGGTCACCAGAACAGGACACATGATCAGGTTCAACACCGCACTATGGACATGGTGAATGCTGCATGATGAAGGGCAACTGATGTAGCCAGGGACTGTGCCATCATCGGTGGAGGGCCTGCAATGGAACAACCACTCATGGCCACTGAGGAATTTCTGGTGAACCTAAGGACACATAACAGCTCCCCGGCATCCATCACACCATACATCATGGAGGTGGGTGTCCACAGCATGGAGCATGCAGGTAAGCTTACTGTGGTCACTGTGGTAATACTGTAGTAGTCATTCTGTCAGGCTGTACATACCTTTACATGGGTGTTAGGTCTATGTGCAATGGGGGGTTTAGCTCAGTTGTACACTCATACTCAGAATGTCAGCAATGCATCAAGTACCACAGTAGCTACTGTACACATGAGATATATGTAGGTATTACCTTTTTGTGCTTCAGCATGTGGTGGTACTGAAATTACCTCACCCTCACCTTTTTACAGGTCCATCGGGATTTGTCCAAGGCTGTGGTCTTGCTTCTGGTAAGCTTGATACCGTTTTGTTATGGAACATACCAATGCTATTAGGGGTGAGAGTCAGAATAATACCCTATGTACAGGTAATGTTCTGTATAACCAGAGTAGAATGTTTGTATGTTCCTGGCTGGAACAGTTACCTAGGTTTCCCAGAGTGGGTAATCACAGGAGTGTAGTTGAATGAATAGAAATACTTTTGCAGCTATAGTTCAGAGTGAATAGGCCCCCTGGTGTACATGAGGCAATTAATTTGACATACCTTTTACATACCAAAAGGTTGATGGTACATACCTTAGGCATTGAAACTTGTATTTGTATATATTTGTTAAGATAGGTGTACTGGGTTTTATATGCTGTGTTAGCAGGTGTAGTGCCGCATTGCATACCAAAAAGGTACATTGTACTTGTACTGTCCAAGTGTCATGCAATTTACGTAATATGATTGTTATAACGGCCTTGAGTCGAATGTGTATGCTGTTGTGAGGAAGTCTGTTTTGCAAGAAAGTGGAGATGAGAGGATGTGAGAGTGGTAATGCAGTTGTGGATTCTCTTTGTTATGACTCTTTGTGGATTTTCCATACATAATAGTTCAGCTAGTAATGTACTGCTTTTGTCTTGGTTTCCACAGGTGACCAGGGGGTTGCTGTCTCTCCCCCACACCACCTGATGTCAGTGTCCCTTTGGACTCTGATGATGATGGTGGCCACAGTGAGGCACAGGTGGGGCTGTTGTGAGTTGAATCTGTCCCAGAGGTTGACATCCCTCCTCTGCCCCCATTGTCACTGCACATAGTCAGTATGCCCACACATACCCAGTCCCCACAGGCCTCATATATGGGACAGTTAGAGGGTGGAGACATTGAACAGGCTAGTGTGGCAACTATGGCATCAGAGAGCAGGCGAGGCCCCACACAGACAGAATAACAGGGGGGTTCATAGGAGGACCTCTGTCAGTCCACCACCTGTTGCAAGTGTCACATCACAGGTCACTCAATGCACGTTTCAGGCTATCATGGAAGCACAGGCATGTTCTGAATGGAACACCAGATGTATGCTTAGGGTTATGGATGTAGCACAGTCTGACATCCGTGACTGCATCCGCCACACTGGGGACACCCTGGAGTGGTTCACTGATGCAGTGGACAGACAGTGGACTGAGACAGTTTCTATCTTGGGCCACACATTGTCTGTGCTGGAGCGTGTGGTTGGAGTTGGGCATTGGACCCATGGACATAGGTTGGCAATGCCATCTGCTGAGAGTCCATGCGGCCTTACACAGTTACACTCCTGTATGGCAGTACATCCAGTGCTACAGAGGGGAGTGTGCTGTCCACACCACGATGTAGCAGGCCATGGTCATGTGGTCCTAGGCAGTCCCATGGGGCACATGGTCCTAGCAGACAGCAGTCACCATCAGGTACTAGCACCATGTCTGACCTTGGGCATGGTGGTGCCAGTGCAACTCCTGTTAGAGCCAGTTCCAGTGTTCAGGGCCAGAGATGACGAACTGCCAACTCTACCATGTATGGTCCACAGTTGTCCAACATATACATGTGTAGGGCTAAAACTCAGCTGTCAACCATTTGGGGCAGCCTAGGCCTGCAACACCCCCACACATCATCCTTTGCAAGTGATGATACCTGTGCCACATCTCTGTCATCCTTCCCATTGATGCAGAGGAATGAAGCTATGTGTCTGATGCACAGGGTGACCATATTACTTAACATGTACTTGTGTAATGCAGTATTGTTTTGCATGCCACTCATAGTGGTCACCAACATATACTGTATGCTGGCATGTGTCATGCATATGCAACATACTTCTGTGGACTTTATATTGTATGATGTTGTACTGGTGGTATTGTTACACAATGACAGGTATGCCACAGACCTGTGTATGTTTATGTTGCAGGAGTCTGAGGGAATAACCTTTGGACACCTGGCAGCAGTGAAGTGGCACAGCATGGCATGGCAGCAGAGCAGAAATATGTCTTCGGCAAGGTACAGCAGTATGTATGCATGGCTCCATAGGTTCACATATGTATTACAGTCTACCAAGGACAATGGCGGTGGTTAGTGTACTCATGCATTCATAATTTGTGATAAGGTCTGCTACAGGGCAAGGTGCTGCCACAGCTCCATTCATTGGTGAGTTTGAGATGAAACTCAGCATGTTTTTTGGATGTGGGAGAAACCCCACGGAGACACAGGGAGAACATGCAAACTCCAAACAGACATTGGTCGGAGGTCAGGATTGAACCTTGTACCTTGTGCACGGGAGGCAAAGACCTTAACCATTATGCCAACTGGTCTCTTGATAGTAGCTAACATATGGTTCAGAAAGAGATCCAGTCACAAGATCACATACAAGAGTAGCCAACATGCAACATGCAACTCAAGTAGACTTCCTCCTAGTAAGGAAAAGGCACTGGGGTAGAATCCATGATTGCAAAATCATCCCCAGTGAAACAGTCAGCCCACAGCATAAACCACTAATTGTCACAATCAACTGCAAGCAGTGGTCAGAGAAGGGTTTAAGGTCAACAGAGACCAGGCTGAAGATCTGGAAGTTGACTGGAAAGAAAGTACAACAGTTCAAGGAATTACTCAGAGCATTAGCATCCCAAGAAGAGGAGGAAACAGGTGGAGTTGAACAAGAATGGCAGCACCTAAAAACAGCATGTGTTAGGACTTCAGAAAATATATGTGGTCAAGCCAGGTATGGAAATAAGGTACCTAAGGAAAGCTGGTGGTGGAATGCAGGAGTCCTGGAATGCAGGAGTGCAGGAAGAAGTGGGAGATGGAAAAACTGACCAGGCTAGGAAAGACTACTGGTTGGCTAACAAAGAAGCTAAGAGAGAAGTTGCAATAGCAATGAATAAGGCATCACAGGCACTTCAGGAAAGTGACTCAGTAAGTGGCACAAAGAAATTATATCAGGTTGCAAAGCAAAGACAAAAAGATAAAGAAGATAGTGAGACACCCTTCATAAGGGATGCCAGCAACAACCTGCTCACCAGTCCACAGGACATCAAAGGCAGATGGAAGGAGTATTTCCATCAGCTTCTGAATGAAGAAAATCCCACAGAAGCTGTACTGCCCCAGAAACAGACTACGATGAGTGAAGAAGAGGAGCCCACTCTAGAAGAAGTAAGAACAGAACTAAGGAAAACGAAGTCAAGGAAAGCAGCAGGGTCAGATGAGGTCACAGCAGCTATGATAAAGATGCTGGGTGAGCTAGGAGAGACATGGCTCCTGAGGGTACTAATAGCAGTGGGGAGAGAAAGGCATATCCCAGATGACTGGAGAATAAGCATACTAGTGCCAGTGTACAAGAACAAAGGGGACATCCACAACTGTGGGCAGTACAGAGGCATCAAACTTCTATCACATTGCATGAAAGGTCTGGAGAGGGTGATTGATAAACAGATACGCAGAGCAGTAGAATGTAAAATGGGAGATGAGCAGTTCAGATTCAGATCAGGATGCAGCACAATTGAGCCAATGTTTGCAGTGGAACAGATACTTGAGAAGAAGCTAAAGAAGAGGAGAGAGTCCAACTGGGCTTTCCTAGACTTGGAGAAAGCATATGACAAGGTCCCAAGAAAGCTGATCTGGGCAGTACTGCAGCAGTTTGAAGTCCCAGAAACATTGGTAGAATTAGTGCAGGCTATGTACAAGGACCCAATGACTCAAGTATGAACAGTGCTCGGCCTCACAGAGGGGTTCCCAGTGGGAGTAGATGTACACCAAGGTTCAGCTCGGAGTCCACTGCTGTTCATACTGTTAATGGACTACATTAGCAAGCAGGTTGGAGGGGACAGATCAACAAAGTTTCTGTATGCAGACAATGTAGCATTACAGGCAGACTCTGAGCTAGAACGTCAGCAAAGGATAGGGGAATGGAATGCAAAACTGAAGGCACATGGGATGAAATTAAGCACAGATAAGACGGTAGTAATGGCAGCAAACTGGGGAAATCAGAAGAAGCTGAGAGTAGAGATCAAAGGGAAGATAGTGGAGCAGGTAAACAGCTTCAAGTATCTGGGAGGGGTGGTTGAGAAGAAAGGAAGTCTGAATGAAGAGGTCAAAGCTAGAATCAGGGGGCTACAGCCAGCTGGCATAGAGTGTCAGGTGTAGTCAATGACAGAAGAATGCTAAAGAAGCTGAAAAGTAAGGTGTACAAGACAGTGGTGTGACCAGTACTACTGTATGGTATAGAAACCTGGGCAGTAAAGGCAGTACAGTTGAAGAAGCTAGAGGTGATGGAAATGAAGTGCCTGAGAAGGGTGGTAGGATGTACACTGTGGGACAGATGAAGAAATGAGGACATAAGAGCAGAAGCCAAAATAGCTCCAGTTGCAGAAAATTTCAGAGAGAACAGATTACGATGGTTTGGACACATGCAGAAAGCAGAAGACAATCTGGTGAGGAAGATTTGGGACAGACAGGAAGGAGGTAAAGAGGAAACGAGGATGTCCAGCAAAGAGGTGAATGGATTATATGAAAGAAGATCTGCGACAGTCAGGCATGAGTGTTGAAGAAAGTAGGAGTGTGGTACTGAATCGAAAGTGTTGGCAACAGTTAACATGATACCCCGACCCCATGTAGAAAATGGGAAAAAGGGTGCTGATGATGATGATGATGATGACCTGAGCTAATAAATAAACCACAAGTTAAAGCAATTAAAACTGAATTATATAATTATCTTCTTGAAGTAAATAAAGTTAAGCAATGCACTTTGTAAATTTGAATACACAATAAATGTATATATTTAATTTGTTTGTATATTTATTTTTGCTTGTTAGACAGGTAGGAGAGTTAGTCCACCGTCTTTTCTTTTTCTGTCATGACCCATGCAAAAGGAAATAGCAAATAAATAGGATTATGCATACATCTGACAAAAGGAATTTTAATGACTTTTGTTCTGTCACTTCTGGAATCTAAACAATTTACTGGATTCTGACTACCTTTGACTTAGAAATGCAAACAACAGTTGCAAAATTTCACAGAAAAATGGATTCCAGGTTGAACTTTGTTTCAAGAATGCATTTCCTTTGTACACAGTCCACATGCAAGGCTATAACTGCGTGACTAATGGTCTTTCACTCTGTTATTCTATTTTAAAAGGTATCTGGCATATTTTTTTCTTCAGTTTGGATGACTAGTTTCCTGTTTCTATAGTGACATGTAGGAGGAAAGTCGAAATAAGGAGATGCATTGTTTTTTACCTGGTTAACATTTCAAGGAGTATTGAGCTTCAGGCACTGTAAATGAGTACACATTTGAGAAACCTGTTTTACTGTACAATAACTCTGCTGCATTTTCACTGAAAACAATTGCATATTCTATAGATCTCACATTTAGTATGCTGCAATATTTACTGGTAGTAGAAAGCACAATTTTGTTTGCAGGCTTTTTTTTTATGAAAAGCTTTTACATCTATAGTAGCTTAATGCAATCTTCTGTATATTTTACTGAAACGCAGATGTAAACTTCACTCAGCTGGCTACATTTTCCCACTGAAAGCAGTTACATTTGCTTCAGCATAGAACTGCATTTATAGACCCCAAAACAGCTCTGGTAGGTACTGTTGAAGTGAAAAGATGTGACACTACTAAAGCTGAAAATGTATGCTGGTGCACAAATAGAATTTGAAATAAATACTGAAAATAACTGAAGAATATGTGGAATTTAAACTAGAACCTGAGGAAGAACGCAATATCTTGTCGGAAAATATTATTAAACAATTGGGAATGAACAATAACCAAGTGAACTATATGCAGAGTGATAAAAGTATACTGGCCACCAAGTTTAAAACTGCTAATATTAGCAGAAAGATACAAATGTCAGTCTTTTTACTTGAAATAGCTGCTTTTAAAGAATATTGTTCACCTCATATTTTGGGTCATATGACTTAGTAGAAGGATAGGAACTGTGAAATAAATTCTCTACGTGAAACTGAGAACTGCAAACATGCAAATAATTATACACTTACAGTGCTATTTCAGATTCACAGATTCATAGATTCATAGACTGTTACTAGGCTAATGACCCAAGGAGCCTTTCTAAGCCTAGCCAAGTTTTCCTGAAAGAATAATAATGTCCTACATCCAAACAGGACATTGACAGCCAGGCATTTATAAGCTACCTCTGTGTATAAAGAACATGGGTGCTAGACCCGATGTAAATTTCCTATTCCCCAACCACTTGTCTAGGTTATCAAGCAAAACTATAGCAGTGATATTCTGCATGTCTATACTGGTTTGTTTACAGGCTTAGAAGCTTGTTAACAGAATATCACAAAGAAATAAAACTGATTCAGTACCACTGATACCTGCCCTAGAAATGCTCCTTTAGTACTCAGAAGTAAAACTGAACAGGAATTCAATAAAATGGAAAGTCAAAGTTTTGTTAAGAATCAATTAGACTCAAAATAATTGATGACTAGTATGATCATTGTTGAATAGCAAGGATATCTCTGTATTTGTTTTGATACACAAGATCTGAATAAAGTGATTAAGAGAATCAGCATTACTTATTATATTTACTGAAAAAAATGGTCTCAAAAATGCCAAACGACAAGCTTTTCTTTACATTAAATACAAACTGGGCTTCTGGTAGATGAGACTAGACAAATCAAACTCCAAATTATAACACAACAACACCACCACTCCTCACTTTGATAGATGAACAACCAGGATCCAAATGAAACACAAATCTTCAGATAAAACTGTTTTAATTCTAGTGTCTCGGTGAAAACACCTTCTTGGAATACAAATCTCATCAAACATCAAGCTTATATACACATTATACATCGATTAAATAATTAATTAACTCATTAAACCATTTACCTCTTAAAGCAAACTTCTCCAATTCAATTCCCCATTAAGTCCCATAGGGACCATTGTATTAAATTTCAAAATGTAAATACTTTCTTTATATAGAAGTTTTTTTCCTTTAAAACATTTTCATCCATACAAAAACAATTTGTTCTAAAATGCGAATTATCATTGTTATGTGATTTCATAAAATGAGCAGCAATTGTTTTTTCTTCTTTACAATTTTAATGTCCCTAATATGTTCCATAAATCTTAACCGAAACATCCTTTTCATTTCTCCCACATATAACATATTACAAGGACAACTCAAAATGTAAATTACCCCTTTTGATTCACATGAAAATCTATCTTTGGGAGTAAAGGAAATGTTATTAATACATTCAAAACACTTAACAATGTGTGGACACACTGGACATCTCCCACATTTGATTGTACCTGCTTCCATCAACATTCTAGGTACTGGTAGATTTGGTAAAGCAAATAATCCATGTACCAACATGTCACTTATGCTTCTATTTCTCACATACGATCTTGAGCGATGTCTTGGTAAAACATTTGCTAAAAATTTATCATGCATCAAAAATTCCCAGCAATGCTCCAGCATCCCTATTATTTCCTTACTTCTAATGTTATACAGAGACAAAATAAATCTTTTGCATTTGATTTAACTTCACTTCTTCCATCTCATGTATTATTTTATTTGTCTTATCTTGATTATTTAAATTCCTATAGTATACCCTATATATTGCCTCCTTAACCATAACTGGACTATACCCTCTCTTTATGAACATATCAGCTGATTTACAGATTTCATCCTTTAAAAGATCTTCCTTATTACATATTCTTGACAACCTTAAGAATTCATTATATGGAAGGGCAGCTATTGTATGGGGTGGATGGCAACTAGATGCATGTAAAAACTGGTTACCATCAGTAAATTTTCTATGCACTCCTGTTACGATGGTACCATCTTCCTTGCCCTCTAACTCCAAATCCAAAGAATGCACCTTGTTTCCTTGTTGTAAACCATAAAAACTGAGGTCACACGGATTCTGATGCATCTCTGCTACAAACTTATTAACCTTTTCTGCCCCTTCTTCGCACACAAAAATCAAATCATCTATGTCACGAAAATAATTTTTAACATGTTTTATAAATTCCTGCCTAAAATAAACGTTATTTCACAGAAGGACATAAAGAGATTTGCATACATGGGGGCAAAAGGTACCCCCATGGCAGTCCCCTGTTTCTGTGCATACATTTCATTATTATAAAGAAAGAAATTATTCTGCAGACAAAAGTCTACCATCTCTATTATGAACGTAGTCAGAAGGTTGTCCCCTAAAAAATATGATATAGCAGTTAAACCGTCACTATGTTTAATGGATGTGTATAGACTTCTCACGTCCAACACAATCCAATACAGCTCCCTTTTCCACTCAATTCCAGCAATCTTTGTTAGAAAATCAAAGCTATCCTGTATATAGGAAGAAGTTTTCTTTGCATAAGGAAGTAACTTTTCATGTAACAGTAATCCCATATTATGTAAAAAAATAGTCGCATGCCGATACAATCAGTCTTCCTGGAGGTTTTTTCAAATTTTTGTGGATTTTTGGCAAACAAAAAATACCGCTAATTCTTTATTATTAGCTGCCAACTTACTTTCCACATCCTTCTTTGAGAAATAACCTAAGCATAGACCTTTCTGTAACAGTTTATTATATTTCCACATTGCTTTACTAAGATTTGATATTTCACTATTCTCATATACTTCCTGGTTACTTAAATGTTCCATGCACATTCCATGGTGGTGCTGCGGTAGCATTGTCGCCTCACAGTAAGACGCTGTCCGGTTCGATTCTCAGATAGAGTGTCTTCTGCGTGGAGACATTCGTGAATGGGCGTACCTTCGTTGAAGGTTGTGCATCAGTGCTGGCAACTCAGCACGTAAAAATCAACTGCCAATCATTAGCGGACCGGAGTTCTGCTGTGGCGACCCCTAACTGGGAAAAGCCGAAAGACACAACAACACATTCCATGATATTGTATGGCATTCATTATAACAATTCGATTATCTTTATCCACTGGTTTAATTACTAGCTCCTTATTATTCTGGAGCTCTATTAATGCCTTCCATTTTTTATAGGTTAAGTTATAATTAATGCATTTTTTTATTTTCTAATACTTCCCTACATATATTTCCACCTTCAAAATTAACCAGTGAGTTAAAATGGGAGAAGCTCTGGTTCTGGAAAGGAGGCATAAACTTACTAACTACTGGGATACTGGAAGTATTCAGTAAACAAGCATTATATTTTGTCATTTCATCTTCATCACATTGCTGCTCATCATCTTCATTACATGAAAAAAACTTTCATCTGAAAATTCATCAGTTAAATTCATTTCATTATCATTCTTATTTCCTTTGTTAGAGAAAAAACATTTTAAATGTAATTTACAGATAAACTTAAAAATTTCTTTTTTAAAAAACATGCATCCGTGGAATAACCGTTGGAATAAATTTCAAACCTAAATTTCAAACTGTATACTGTTCTTGTGTTAAATTACAGTTGGACAAATTTACTACGTTCAAAGTAACATCATTCTGTACATTACAAATATCAATGTTTAAATTTCTTACTATTATATTGTCCGCTTCTATAGTCCTTATTGTAGAAGCCATTTGAATTGTGGGCAACTCCAAATTATGTACATTAAAAAAGTACAGATTCCTAAGACTTATTTCTAGTACATCTTGCACATGTGGTGTTTCATAGAGGTACTACCCACGTATTTGAATAATTGGAAGGTAATGTATATATAATTCATGATCTAGGTATGAGGGATCATGCAAAAACAGCATGATTGGAGACTTATATAAATGCTGAATAGATTAAATAAGCTCAATTTCAAATTAAGTAAAAATGTTATAGTCAGTGTGAAAAGTCTAAAATACATGGGTCATATTCTAATGCTATAGTTACAAGAGCTTAAACCAGAAAAAAATCACAGCAATTGTACAGGTGTCAAGGTCAGACGTAAGCAGTGCCTTATATTTATACCTATTATGTCTAAGATAGGAGTATGTCTAAGAAAACAGTAAGAGCAAAATGTAGTCTAGAAATGGAGGTATGTACTTGAGAAGAATTTAAAACAGTGAAAGATCTGCAATTTATTTTCCAACATTAATGTGAATAAGCCCATTATATTACAAGAAAATGTCAGAATATTATATGACCTGTGTTCCTCCAAGAAAAGAGACTAATTGTCTGTGAGTCAAAAGCATTTACAGATGCCCTGAAAATAATTTGCTCAAATAGAAAAAAGAGCTGTTAGCAATAGTGTAAAAATATTCCATAAATAGCCTGGAGCAAAGAAGTTCAGCAGAAAGCAGGCCATAATATCATGCAAAACACGTTCAGAAAAGACTTTGTACAAAGCACTATTGAGAGTAAAAACGGATATTTTGTAGTCTTCAGAAGTAAGATTCAAAACTGATATGCCAACCAGGCAAAGATCTGCACACAGAAGATGTGTTGAGTGAGCATATTTACTAGAGAAGCATGAAGAACTGCTAGAGGAAGAAAGTACATTTGTTCATAGAACAAGCTGTCTTACTGGCCTTACCTGCTACCCTATCTCTAGCTGTCTACAAAAGCACAGAGGTCCTACCCCACATGCACACACACACACACACACACACACACACACACACACACACACACACGCACGCACAGACACACACACACACACACACACACACACACACACACACACACACACACACACACACAACCACGCACACACACGCACATACGCACACACGCACACACACACACACACACACACACACACACACACACACACACACACACACACACACACACACACACACACACACACACACACACACACACCATTAAAAAGGATGCTAGGAATAACCAAACATCAGCTTCAACAACAACCTATGTACATCTAAAAAGGGGGTGGTGTGTGGGTACTGCCAGTAAGGCAGTGTGTTCTATAAACATTTACTGTTACAAGTAAGTAGAACTTACACAATTTTATGTTCAACAAAACACATGGCCTTACTGGCAATGGGCAGATTCCCAAAGCTTACTCAACTTAGAAGGAGGAAGGATAAGAGTAAAGGAGCTCCTGGAAACCTGTCCTAGGAAGCATACATACACTGCATTTAGAAAAAGGCATCCAGCATGCAGTGCTTCATAAAAGTAGGGACAGAGGGCAGTTGCTGCCATTAGAATACTTCTGGAGTCCACTCCTTTCCAATAACCCAGTGAAGAGGAAAAGGTCTTTGTGGAATGTGCTTTTGCCTTGCCACGGTAAGTGTAACAAAAACAATAGCAGAGGGCAACCAATGCACAGTGATTTGTTTAGAAACAGGTTGGTCCTCCTTTGCCACTGTGTGAGAAGTAAAAGCCTTTCAGCCTTCCTGAAAGGCTTCATTTTGTCAGTGTAGTACCTGAGCTGCTTATACACATCCAAGGTATCAAGTATCCTCTCACTTCCTTATTGTTTGGTTCTAGGAAGAACACAGGGAGGTTAATATGCTGAATGAGGATGAATTCAAATACCACTTTTGGAATGAAAGAGGGGTTTGTGCATAACAAATCCCTATTCCTGTGGAAAATCAGGTAAGGTTGTCCTACCATGAGAGCTTACAGTTCAGTTGTCCTACCATGAGGGCTTACAGCTCAGAGAATTACCTTGAAAATGTCAGAGCAATAAGCAAAACAGTTTTCCACATTAAGGACTTCAGATCAGCCTGACTGGCAGGTTCAAATGGTTTTAAGCTCAATTTTTATAGAACATAGTTGATATCTCATGAAGGAGGAATTTGCTTAAGAAGGGGTTTCAAATGCAAAATGTCTTTCATGAGCTATTTTACCACAACAGAAGAAGAAGTAGGGAGATCCAGTGGCAGACTAGCAGGGATGGCCACGCAATACTCCCTAATGGATGCATATGATAAGCCACCCTGAACTAGCTCAAAGAAGAATGTTAACATCAAGGGACACTCTGTTCCCATTTAGTCATCAAGTAGACAATCTCATCCATTTGTAAACATAACATTTTCTGGTAGTAGATTTCCTAGCCTCCTTTAACACCTGCTGCACATTCTCATGAAGCAAGTGCCTAAACAGGGTCAGAACTGAATCATCCAGGTAGTCAAGTGTAGTTGCTCCAAACTGGGATGCACCATTTACCTCTGAGACTGTGTGAGGAAATCCAGAACATGAGGAAGTCTGTGCTAATTGGTCTTGGTGAATACCATTAGAAGAATAAAGACTGCCTGGGTCAATAAGGGTCACCACAAGGATTTCTGGCATTTCTTTCTAAACCTTTAGAAGTACTTTGTGAATCAGTGGAAAGGGTAGAAACTCATACAGGAACACTCCTGTTCAAGAGAACGAGAATGTGTCAGTTCTCCAAACATGTCTGCAAGGATGTCTTGAACAGAGTATTTTGAAAGAAGGTAAACAAATAAATTTGAGGCATTTCTCACATCTGGACTATATCCTGGAACATTACTGCCATTGGCTGCCACTCGTGTGGGTCTACCCCGGATCTGCTTAGACTGTCTGCCATGACATTTTGCTCTGACAGGATGTGTAATGTCTGAAAAGTCAGAGAATGCTGTAAAGCCAGCTCCCAGGCCATAATTGCCAATCAGCACCCCCTTGTTTGCTGAAGTAATACATTACTGTGATGTTATCTGTAACTACCAGAAGAGGATGTGGAGTCCATAGGTGGTTAAGGACTTTCAAGGCATAGGACCATTACCAACATTTCATTGATACTAATTTGCTACCATGTATCCTTGGGTCCTCAAGTGGCCTACACTTGCAATCCCATTGACACCACTCCCCAAGTGAAGCTAGAAAAATCTGTTTGGACTGATGGTGGCAGACCAGGAGGGAAGAAATCAAGTCCTGAACTGATACTCAGCTGTGTTCTCCACTACTGTAACTTTCATCTGATGAAGGGTAGCACCAGCAACTGAAAATCCAGGAAATGTAGGTGCTGGGTCTAACCATTTCAGACATAACACTGAATTTTCCTCATGTGGAGATGGGCCAGTAGTATCATATGAACCACAGACGCCATAAGTCCTACATTTTTTTAGGAATTCTTTTGCTGAGGTGAAGTTCCTCATGGGATATTCCTAAAACACCATCCATTAAGACTTTTAGGAACAAAGCATATTTTGGAGCCTGAAGCTGGACAGCAAGGAAGGGAACAGGAAACTGTGGAAAATCTGATGCAGTCAATGTTGAGGAGTGATTGGGCAGTGAGTTCCCCTATGACAGAGCATCGGATGACACGGGATGAAATTGAGGAGAATGTGCCACAGGGACATGCTATAAAACTTTCTATAGAATGCCTGCAGGAAATGGTAAACAAAAAAATGTGCCTTCAGCTTAGAAGAAAATGAGCTAAGAGAAGAGTTGCTTGATTTAATAGAGATAGATAGACATGTTAAGATTAGTGAAAGAAATAGACTGCAGAAGGTCAATAAAATCCCAAAAGTCATAAGTTTGATAAAACAAATGAACCCAGTAATTAGGACTATCTATAGAGATCCATGTGATATAACAGAACTAAACAGGATATATTACAGTGAAGCTAAATTAATAACTGATAAAATTCTACCATAAGAACACAGGGTAGTGAGGGAAAGGAAGGGGAGAAATCAAATGCCATCATGGAAGTATCGAACAGAGAAAACTGTAAAGCAATTACGACAAGAAGTATCACTGTTAGAAGAGTATAGAAAAGGGAACAGATCAACAAAAATATTTAGAAAGATAGACTTTATAAAAGCAATGCTCAGTATTAGAACAGATTCATACCTCTCAACTGTACAGATTTTAATAGACTGTCCAGATGTTTGCCTCATATTTTTGATCTGATCCTCATGAAATTTGTGATTTTCTGCCAAATCGCTGGGATGATCTGAGGACTGAAGTAACTAAATAATGATATACATTTGTGTTTCAGGCTTCATATCCTTTAGAAAAATGCATGCTAAGACAAATCCTGTTGTTTTAGCAACTTTCTAAGTTAATAAGAGCAATATTTAAAAATCTGTTCCTATTTTTGGGCCTTTGTCCCCCTATTCTGTCAGGCTTTGTCCAGATTTTTTGCACTAAGAGGTTGAGAAGTATGAGCAGGATCTATCATGCACTCTAGCAAATAACAAACTAAAAATCTCAGCACAGGAGGAAAAACTTAGAAGATACACAGATAAATATAAAGGAAAAGTACAAAATAAGCAATTTATTGATGACCCAAAAAAGTTTTATAGAGAACTGGGAAACATGGTAAAAGGAACTGAAAGACCACCAGAAAAAGAAGAAATAGATACATTTTGAAGTATTTATGGAGATCCTGTGGAACATAACAAAGATGCTAAATGAACAGAAGAAGTAAAAGAAAGAATAAGAAGTTGAAATGTACAGGATATGAAATGGGATGAAGTAACATCCAGAGAGATTGAAATAAAGTTAAGAAAAGCCTCAGACTGGAAAACCCCAGACCCAGATACAGTACCTAACTTCTGGTTAAAAGTATTAACATCTTTGCATGAAGGTTTAGCCATGAGTAAGAACTATTTATATGCACACCCCTAACATACACCAACCTGGCTAACAACAGGAAAAACAATGCTCCTACTTAAGAGTGAACCTGCAAGCTACCCTAAAAATTATAGACTGATAACTTGCCTTCCAAAGACTATAAACTATTCACTGGAATTGATACTGACAGAGTTTATAGTCATTTAGAAGAAAACTCAATCATGGCAATAGAACAAAAGGGCAATAAAAGAAAGTCATATGGAACAAAGGATCATTTGTTCTTAAATATAGTCATAGTGGAGAACTTTAAAAAGGAGAAAAATCTAAGTATAGCATTGATTGACTACAAAAAAGCATTTGATAGTATCCCACATTCATGGATAAGAGTGCTTAAAAATGTATAAGATACTCCCAACATTGATCAACTACATTACAGTGACCATGAAACAGTAGCAGACCACTTTTCAATTAAGCCATGATAAAGGACAACTTATTATTCCAGGGATAAAAATTCAAAGGGGGATATTCCAGGGTGACTGTCTGTCACCACTGCTATTCTGCCTTGCCTTTAACCTATTAAGCTGTCTACTTAACAGCTTAGGCCATGGTTATAATTTGGCTCCTAGAAAACAACAAAGTATAAAGTCTTCTCATCTTCTCTTTGTCGATGATTTAAAACTGTATAGCTCATCATATCAGGAACTGAGAGTACAACTGCAAGTTGTCAAAATTTTTTCAGATGCTATACGAATGTCATTTGGTCTTGATAAATTTGCAAAAGCAACCTTTAAAGCAGGAAAACTGCAGCACCAAGAAAACATCAGTTTGGGACAAGAATGTGATGTAAAAGAACTTGAGCAAGAGGGAATGTATAAATATTTGGGAACTGATGAAGGGTCAACAATAAGACATGGACTAATGTAATTAAATCTTAATAAGGAGTACTTTAGGGGACTTAAATTAATCCTGTAAACAGCATTGACATCTAGAAACAAAATTCAAGCTATAAACCAATTTGCTGTCCCTGCCCTAACTTACAGTTTTGGAGTGATTGACTGGCCCCAAAATGCGTTGGATAGATTAGACAGGAAAACAAGATGGATGTTTCATGGTCATCAAATGATTTATAAAAATCAGTGCATACCAAGATTATATAGTCCCTGTTTCAAAGAAGGTATGGACCTCCTTGAAATTGATTACATGTATAGATCTGCAGTCATGGGATTGCACACATATCTGCTGACCTCACAAAACCCAAATGTAGTGAAAGTTTTGAAACATGAGGAGAATAAATCTAAGATGGCTTCCCCGCTTAGTCTAGCAGAAGCATATTGGCATCAAGCAGGAATGGAAATCAAGCCAGAAGTAGATAAAAGTCAGGCAGCAACTGAGTGTGCCAAAAAAACAAAAGAAAAATAGAAGAAAAAAATATAAGAAATATATAATAAGAATATAAGAAAGAATATTAGAAAGAAAGAATATAAGACAAAGGAGCAGATGAGAAGTTAAGAAATGTGGTTAATGCATAAATATAGTGGCAAGTTTTGAAAACTTCTGGAAGAACCTCATGTTGAGCAGGATCAAATGCAAGAATGGTTAAGGAGAGGCAAATTCAAACCGAAAGATGAAAGGTTAATATTGGTGGCCCAAAATAGTAGGCTATGTACACGTTGGTTTACAAAGTCCATTGAACATGTGGGAGAAACAGACAAATGTAAGTTTTGTAAAACAGAATTGGAAACAGTTGCACATTTTGTTGATGATTGTGACATACAAACGGCAGAAGGGCTGTATACTGAAAGGCATAAGAATGTGATAAGACTGTTACATTTGGATTGTGCAAACATTATGTTATTGAAGTGGCTGAAAAACACTGGAAACATTAGCCACAAAGCATCATATAAAATGATGAAGTCTACATCACATGGGATCACCCATTGCCAATAGTTCAAAAGAAAGATGTGAGAAAACTGGATATAGTGGTCATGAAAGAAGACAAAAGTAGCATTGATCATTGAAATTGTCCCACCCAGGGACTACAGTGTCTTGTGTACAGAGAGACACAAAGTTATAAAATATCAGGATTTGCAGGCAGAAATGTGAGCAATGTGGAAGAAAGATACCCGGACAGTTCCAATAGCAACTGATCTTATAAAAAATAATCTATAATCATATTTAGATATGTTACCAAGACATGTAACCCTGTACGAATTGCAGAAGGAGTCATTACTGGGCACATTGCGGATACTGCAAAGAACACTTCTGGCTGACATCAAAGATTGAAACAAAACTAATTTCATGAACTTTAATCATACTTTGACTTAGGAATGGGGTCCATTCCAGTCATAGTATTAGAAACCCAAAAGATCTGGAAAAATTTAAAAAAGAAAGGCTATTCTTTTGTAGGAGTTAATTAAGCACCATAAAGTAGGAAGATAAGTCTTTGTGAGGATGTCAGGCATGACTTCTGAAGGTTCAGCTTGAACCCTAGCTCGGGCAGTAAGGTTAAGACCTTCTCTAGTGACTCCTGACAACTGGATAAAGACTGTGCACAGCTTAACAAGTTGTTCAAGTAAGGAAAGACATGAATGTGAAGAGTCTGGTAGTGAGCCACTACCAGAGCAAGACATTTGGTAAACAATCAATGTGCAATAGATAGCCCAAAGGGCAATGCAGACAACAAATCTCAGAAGCAATGAGTAATGGGGATATGGTGATAATCATCTTTTAAGTCTAGGGTCACCATGAAGTAGTGGTCTGGCAAAAGAGGAAGCATTATCTGTAGGGTGGGCATCTTGAAATTGGGGACCTTGTTAAAGGTATTAAGAAAGGAAAGGTCCATCACCAGTCTTCACGACAGCTCTTTCTTGAGAACCAGGACAATTCTAGAGTAGAAACCTTTCATTATTTCCAAAAGAGGGACCAGTTGCATGACTCCAGAGTCCAGTATTTGCCAGAGTATAGGAGGAAATAATGAAGTCTAGTCCAGTGGGTCAGGGGACACCCCCATGAACTGAAGTGGATGCTCCTTTCACTGTGCCACTTGTAACCCCTGCCAACAATATTCAGCACCCATTTGTTGGAAACTAATGATGGCCAGGCCATCTTGAGAGCTAACTTTTGAGATGGGGCACTCATAGGGGACCTGGGAAACATGGGTGTTGTGTCTTGCCATAGTCATAGGTTGGAAGGGGGGAGCTATCCACTTTTTAGAAAGGAACACCATTTGTTGAGTTTGGCAGAATTCTCATATTAATAAAGCAGAAGGCTCATCTAGTGTCAATCCAGGTTACCCAGGGTGAAATTGTGGATGAGCCATGACTTAAAATAAGGGTCCACCAGACAGAACTTCTTTAAAAATGAGTGAGTTGTGAATTACAATAAAAATACAAATGTTCAAATAATGTAACAAACCAACACAGCTAAACACAGCTAGAAAATGGATAAGCGCTTTCTTCCCTGTATTTGGGACTTCATCAGAACTGTTAAATCCTAAACAGTTAAACATTTAAATAACCCATTTAAATACCATGTGACATCTTTAATTAAAATTTAAAGAACCAAAATACGAAATCATGAATAAAATCACTTCCTCTTTCTAAAACATTATAACATTCTAAAATAAACGTACCTTAACAACACACAATTCATTAATTTATTTAAAACACCAAAATGTTAATATACTAATATATAAAATATGTTGTGTCAGACTTATAAGTCAGCAGCTCATAGTTACAAGATAGGTGTGATAGAAATATGTTCATTCAGGCTGAGTGAGACTGAAGCATTTAGTCTTAATTGCCATATTACCTCCGTCCTTTCAATCTTAGTTTCCCAAGAACCACCTCTAAAACACCTCGGAACAGTGTCTAAAATCCCAAATAAGAATTTGGTGAAGGTGGGACAGCACCATGCATGCCTAAACAATGAATTGTTAATATTTCATTTTATAATGGCATGTGTGTTTGTAGATTCTCTTCCGAAATTGTCTTTTGTTTTTACCCACATAAACACTTGCACACCTGACACACATAGCTAAATAAATCACTCTCTTAGGCAGTGATCCTATTGAAATGTTTGCCTGTTTCAATACAAAACTACATTGATTACATGCATCACACCACATCACATCACATCTTTCTTAATAGGGTTACTGGTTATTGGGTGTTCAAATAGACTCTTCAAATTCCTACATGTTTTAAAAAACTAATCTAGGAGTTTCTCCCAAGATCTTATAAATCTCTTTGTCCCTCTTAAAAACATATCAATTCTTGACTAAAATAATCTTAATATCCTTAGAATAGGAGCAAAAAGGAATAACCACTGAGTTTGAAAAAGGAACATTGGTAATCACAGGGTTCCTACTTAAAATGGGTGTAGTTTTAATCACATTCATCCCCAACAAAGGTTTAAACTTGGTACCCCATCCATCCAAAATTCCTCCTCTTTTCTATACAAAAAATGTAATGGGTAACCCCTTTCATAAAACATGTGGGTCAGGTTTTCCACTTCCAGACCCAAAATTAATTAAATCTGAGCACATTCTTGCTACCCTCACAAGTTACCCTTTAAAAATGTTTTTCTTCGTATATATTATGGATGGCAACTGTTACAATCTAAGCAACTATTGGAAAAAGTGGGTTTTCTAAAATGTTTTGAACTAAAACACCCATTCATTCTATTTTTAAAAACTGTAACATCCAAATAGTCAATGTGATCAGTAGAGTGTGAATGTGTAAATTTAAGAAAGGAGGTAGTGTTGTTAATGTATGATAAAAATTAATCTTTAATCAACTGCAGATCTTTTCATAAGATTGAAATGTCATCAAGGAAATATAAATAGGTGTACCAGTTTTCCTTGAATTTGGAATTCAAAATATAAGTCTTCTCACAACTCAAATTTTCATATATTGGGGCACAACTGGCACCCATGGCAACACCTTTGACCTATTTTAAAAACTCACCATCAAAAGTGATGAGGTTATTGTATAAAATAATTTCCATAACTTCCATCACAAAATTAATAAGCCTATTGTCTAAGCTAAAAGGTTTAAGAATTGCTGAATGGAATAGTTCTATGCCTGCTCTATGGCGTATGGACGTAAAAAGATTCACTACACCAATTGTATAAAAGCTACAAGACTTGTTAAAAACATTTCTTTAACTTTTATTATAAAATCCCAGGAATCTTTTAAAATATGTTCCTCTGGGTTCAAGGAAGTTTTTAAACACTCGATCCACAAAAACACAAAGAGGATAAGTAATAGAATCATGAGCTGCAACAATTAAATGGTAAGGGGGTTCAAATATATTTTTGTGAATCTTAAGTATGCCAAACACCATTGGAATAACCGGCTGTTTATTGACAAGGAATTGATGTAAATCAACAGTAATTACACACAGTAATAAAGAATCTTCCAGGAAAGGTCCTATTTTTTATTACCTGCTACCCCAATTTCTTTCCTAGACACTGTCTTATATCTTTATAAATCATGAAGTAAATTCAATATTTGTCCTATGTAATGAATTTTACTAACAATAACTGTACCCCCACCCTTATCTGGCTTCAGAATCCTAAATGGAACATAATTTCTTAGTTCATTCATAAAAGACCTTTCTTCTTTAGTTAAAATATCTCTTCTGAGATTTTGTAGATTGTGTAACTCGTTACTACAGGATCTCTCAAAAACAGCTAAAATAGGGCTTCTTAATTTATTTCTACATTTTTAGGTGCACAAGGGGAAGAAGGTAGTGGTGGTGGGGCACTGTATCTGTGGCCATCAAGTCAAGGGACAAAAAACTAACCAGATGAATAGTAAATACTGACTGCATGGTCATCCCAATAAAAAATGGATAAATCCGACTATTCTCTCTGCACTCAGTAAAGGACAGTAGTTTCAGTAACACAGTTGGAGCACCTTCTGTGTGGAGTCTGCGTGTCCTCCCCGCGGCTGAGTGATGTTTACAGACATGCAGGTAGGTGTGTGCGTGAATGGGTGTGCCTTCATTGAAGGTTGGGCATCGGGCTGGCACCTCGGCTCTGTAGAAATCTACTGCCAATCATAAGCAGACTGGCGTTCCACTGTGATGACCCCTAACCGGGAAAAGCCGAAAGACATTACTTACTAGTTTCAGTAACACAATTCCAAGCATAAATATGTGCACAAAAGTGAAAAAGGCTAGTTTCAGTTTAACTGAATGGATAAAGCCAAAAACAGTATTAGACAAGAAATAAATCATAAACTAATAAAAAGTTCCTGTCAGAAATGACACATGCATACAAACCTGTGCTAAAATCATGATTTAAACAAAAAATCATTTAATATGTTGCAATCCTGCTCAATTATCCCAAAGAAATAAAACTGGAAATCAACAAGTTTTCCTGTCAAAACTTACAAATAAAGGTTTTAACATGGGCCTTGCTGTGCTAGTCAAAGTAAAAACAGAAACATATATAACATTTATAATCAGAAAAAGCAGCAGAATACAGTATTCAAACACAGATAGGCAGAAAGAGAAGGAGGAAATGAAACCCAAAAGAGCTTCTTATCTGAGCTCAGTAGCTGAAAACTCCAAAGTAAGGAGCAGTTTTATCAGCGATCCTTCTCTTACCATGGCACTAGAAAACTGAAAGTGTCTGTGGGTCTGACAGATAGGCCCTGTGATGTCAGGTGACTAGTCCTTCAAATTTACAGATGGGGACGAAAAGCTGTGAGCTGTGGTAGACTGCCAGGGTAGCAGAGCATGATTACTCATATACCAGTAAGGCAGTGTGTTTGTTGAACATCTAGACATTCTTTGAGTAATATAGCAGTTAGAAATGACAGATAAAAATGTAAGAACATTTCACAGGTTACTGATTCTGACTTAGACATGCTGCTACTGACATATGTTAGTCTGAATGGATGGTTTGAGGAAAAATCATCAATAATGAAATAAATTCAATAACAATTTTTATTCAGAAAGGTATAAGTTGTTTGCAGGACTTCATGTTTAAATGTTCGAAAATAGCAGACCCTACAAGAGCTGCATTTGGAACTAGACAAAAGGGGAAAAAGGAAAAACGGGTGATATTATGGTATGGGTAGCTTCTCTATGCTTGGTTGACTGAATTGGGTAAGATTATAATACATCAATACACTCCATTGATTAGTTGCTCATAAGCTATTGTTTGCCTGTGAAAATCACTGAAAGTGTCATTTCTATTGTTCCACAATAATTCAATGTCTTGTGGCTTTTCAATTTTCTCCACTATTATGTGGCCATGGGGTCAGTATAGATAAGTGAAGAGGCTATGTTGGGGAATCATACCTCCCAAGCATCCCGAATTACTCAGTTTTTACCGAGTTTTGGGGTCCAAATGAAGGGGTGCCACGATTCCCGAGTGGCACCCCTTCATTTCCGATTTCTTTACGTTTGTTTTTTTTATTTTTATTTTTTATTTTTTTTTTAATTTTCGCGCTGGAGCTGATGTCATCACATGCGCAATGACATCAGCGCCGTCAGCACTACTAGCCAGTCGGAATTGAGCTCAAGGAGCTCACGTCATCATTTCCGGCTGGCGAGAAGTGCTGCTGAGAATTTGAAAAGCCGTTTCAGAAATGGAGGGACTTTGCTTTTTGAAAAGTTGGTTTTGCTGCAACAGAGGGACTCTGTCAAGAGAGGGACTTGTTGTTGGCTTTGCTGCTGAGAGAGGGACTTGTTGTTGACTTTGCTGCCGTGAAACAGAGGGACTTGTTTTGCTGCCGAGAGAATGCTGCTGGCTCTGCCGTTTTCACTGCTGGAAAGTAGGTAACGTTGCTGGGACTTTGCCGAGAGAGAGAATGCTGGCTTTGCTGCTGCTTTCATAGCTGGGACTTTGCCGTTTTATTTTCATTTTTCGCTGCTGGGAAGTAGGAACAGTACAGTGTGTGTGCGTGTGTGTGTGTGTGTGTGTGTGTGTGTGTGTGTGTGTGTGTGTGTGTGTGTGTGTGTGTGTGAGTGTGTGTGTGTGTCTGAAAAGTACAGATCTAACTTTGAGATTTAGTGTTCTTCTGCATTTAAGCTTGCTAACTCTGTTTCCGTATCTGTGTTTTTACTGTTGATAGTACAAATGTGTATTTCCTGCAAGTGGATGTCAATCATACTCCAGCAATATGAGAATGGAAGGAAAAAGTAGATTTAGAAATAAAAGGACTTCTTAACATTGGCAAAGGTTGGCGATGTTATGGTAAAAGCAAGGCTGGGATAGGCGAATGTTTGAGTGTATGTCAGTATACTTAACAAAATATGTTTATTATTATGTAGATAATTTATGTAGTGACGTTTAATGTTGTGTAACTGATGTACATTTTAGCCTGATAACTACTGCTGTAGTATGAGAACAAGTATTTATTGAAATAAATACCACTATCTGGGAATGGAGGGATGTGTGTACACAACTGTTGTTGAGTAATGTACAGTAAATTAATGACATGATCACACACATTTGCATATTTATTAAATTCCTGCACTGCTAAAGTAATTTCAAGCCATCATTGCTGTTTGTCCAGGTTTTATGGTGAGTGAGAAGTCAGTTGTATTTACTATTCCCCCATTAGTGGCTTTGTCGTTTGTCCAGGTTTTTTGTGCTAAGAAGTTGAGAGCTATGGTGAGAAGTGAGACCTGAATTCACTAAATGATAGCCATTAAATTTCACTCTTCCTATTGCTTAACCTGCTGATTTAGCATAGTGGTATGTTGCACTGACTGTAGTGTGTAGTGTTCTGTGTTCAAGACTTGCCAGTAATATGCCTGGTGGTAACACAACATTTTATTCTAACAACTTTCCAGAATTATACAAACAATGTTTAAAATGTGTCCCTGGTCTTTGATCTTTTGCCCCCCCCCCCAAAAAAAAAATCCTGAAATTGAAAAGTGCAAGAAGCTGTGCAAGATGCCTATGGCTTACACTACTGTCATTCTGTTTATAGTTTGGGTGTGGAAGTAGAATTTTATGATGGAAATGTTCTGAATTGGGCAGTTTTGTAATTATTGGTTCATGTATTTTCTTTCATTGCCTACAGTACTGCCTACTGGAAAAATTTTCATTTTAACAATAAATTTAAAATGTGCTCTGTCTAATAAATGTGCTGTATTATACAAGGAATATAACTTAATAAAGTCAGGAAGGTGTATCAAAGAAAAGGTAATCTTTATCCACCACTGGCTAGATGCATTTTCTTTGGAGGTGGTGCAGATTTCAGTGCTGATTCAATGAATGAGTTTCAAGGGCAGAGAAGTTTTAATGCCAAGTATATTTTCATTGTGAGACAGTATTGCTTTATCAGATGTCTGTTAGTGTTTGTGCATTGATTTGCTGCAAAATGTAAAAAAAAATCCAAATAATCATTGTAGAAGTAAAGCAGTATGCACACATTAGTGTTTATGGTAAATGGGGTGAAATAGCCAGGTAATGGACCATTGGAATGGCTGCAGGAGGACTCTGGTGCCATAGTTTAGTTGTCTGTTCTTCAGTTTGTGTTCGAAAGTTGGTATCTCACAATTCCATTGGAGTGGGTGGGGTTACATAATTCTGTATGCAAATTAGATGTTAATCAGCGCACAGATTTGTGTCTATTTTTCATGGCCCTTGTCCAGATTTTTGATGTTTCCAGGTTGAGAGGTATGCTGGGGAAAGAAGCAGCTTTTGGTTATCCAGTGAGGTTTTGACTAATTCGTTTTATTTGACTGAGACTTTAACTAGGTGCAACTGAATAAGATTTATTAGAAACATTTAGGCCACAAATGTCAACTCAAATAGAGATCTCTGCAATGCACACTATAACAACAAAGCTAAAGAATAAATGCTACAATAGTCAGTTCCAGATCACTCCTTGAACAGAGTAGATACAGAATTGTTCCAGTTCAAAGATGCCATTTTCCTAATATGTGTGGATAAGTATTCCAACTTCTCTAAGAAAGCTACCCTAGAAGACATTACAAGCGCAAGTGTGATAAATGTTAAGCCCTGTATTTTCAAGATGGGGGTACATGATTTTGTCTTATTTGAGAATGGTCCATAATACAAGAGATAGTAATGCAAAAGATTTAAGTTTAAGTGGAAATTAAATCAATATATCCAGACTATGTGATCCTCGGTCAAACGTACTACTGGAGATATCTATCTAAAGAAAAAAAAAAGATCTTATGAAAAAAATGCTGTAGTAAAATCTGTGAGGGATGTTATCTTGCAAGTTTGGAATATATGAATGCTCCCAGTCAGGGATTCAATTTATCCACAGTTTATCTGTTGATGGATATATGGTGGAAAAGTTGATGATTTACTTTAACTGCATTGCTAATGTCTGAAAATTTATGTAAATTTTTAGAAAGAAATCATAAGAGACAGGAGCTAATATTACCCTGGCAGAAACTGTGAAGATGTCTGCAATAGGCAGGAGAAAAAGTAAAAATCCAAAAATCACAGAAAATTCCACAACAGAAAGCAGTGGTTGTTAGAAAAGTAAGTTGAACCCAGATACTATTTAGTTCATGGGGAAGATAGTAACTGATGTACAGCAGATCCAAATATTTATACAAGATTCCTAGATCTAAGTCATAGGTCAAGAAATATGAACAACTAGAAGTTTCACAGCTGGTTATTTTTTTGGAAAATAGAGTATGGAAACTATTAGTTGTCTTGAGTTACTGGGAAAGAGTCCTGACGTTCTGTCTCCAAATAAAGCTATAGGGCATTAAGAAGTGATCCTAAAGTTTGCATGTCTAGTGTTACTAGCCTGTTATATTCCCTAACTATGGTAAAATGTTGAAAAAAAACAGACAGACATGGTGATTGTTTCAAAGTTTAGAATGATTGTAAGGACTGAAACCTTTTTTGTGCTGAAAATATCTTCTTTAACATGGAAAGGAGTTTCACTTTGATGTAAATCATCCATGACATATATAATATGGTGCAAAGGTTAATTTTAGGTGGTTAGTACATTGTTTGTTTGTGTCTTTCAGCTTTTCCCGGTTAGGGGTCACCACAGCAGAACTCCAGTCCGCTAATGATTGGTAGTTGATTTTAACATGCCGAGTTACTAGCTTTGATGCACAACCTTCAACGAAGGTACGCCCATTCATGCATGTCTCCACGCAGAAGACGCTCTAGCTGAGAATCGAACCGGACATAATAACACATATTCCTTACACAAACTCTCACACACACACACACACACACACACACACACACACACACACACACACACACACACACACACACACACACACACACACGTACATATGGGTATACGTCTAAATTCTGAAGTTTCAAAACTTTGAATTTCTTATGGTCGATACCATAAGATCAAAATTTTGAAACTTCAAACCGTTTAAACGGAGATCGCTGTACAGCGCAGAATAGTATAGTTACTGTTTTCCTTGCTGTAGTGCAATCTCGGAGTTTGGTATATTTAAGTAGCAGGAGGTATGGGGAGTGCGGGGGGATTGCCCCCTTGCAAAAATGTAAAAAAAAATAATTTTTTATTTACATTGTGAAGTTTCAAAACTTCGATCTTATGGTCTCAACCATAAGAAATTCAAAGTTTTGAAATTTCAAAATTTAGAAGTAGACCTGTACATACCACACAGACACAGTTCAATTCATATGGAGTTACATGTATTGGTAAAATATCTAAATAAGATTGTAGATTCTTTTATTATTATTTATTTATTTGAAATTTGTTAACCGGGTTAGTCCAACAGAACCAGAGGCCCATTTTCAGTGGAGACCTGAGGAGAAAAGCTCCAGATAATTTTACAGTCTTATAGAAGTTAACAATATAACTGAAGTGTAATTTATACAAAATGCACAATGTGAGGTATATTAGCTGCAATTCACATTACTGCATACAGGAAATAGAAATTAAAAAAGTAGAATTATAAAAACAGTGCAATAGATGATAATACATTCAACCTATCTGGAAAAGATACACAGTGTTGTCATAACTGCTATGTATCCAAATCCTGGAAGAATAAAGTAGAAATTATAAGACAGAGAGAAAAGGAGAGATAGGGGAAGTAATTATAGATGAGTGAAAGATGAGAAGGTGAGAGAGTTGTTATGTAGGGATTTGACATGGACTGGACTATGTTTTTAACAGGTATTGTTTAAGTTCACTTTTAAACAGTTGCTTTTGGGAGATGTGTCTTATGTTAAGTGGAAGTGCATTCCAGGCATGGGCTACAGGGTACTTATAGTGAGTCTTTCCAATATTTTTATTAGGTTTGCAAATATCAAGGAGAGGTTTGTTGGTTGTGTGAAGGTGATGATGGGGGACTGTAATAAGATACTAGGTTAGAGATGGAGGGGCATGAAGAGGGATTATTCAGAATGGAGTGAGTAATGTAGTAGTTAATGAAATAAAAGTTGGTTAGATAATTCGGGCCATTGAAGTGCCTTAAGGGTCAGGCAGTGGTGGGATCTGTGGGGGAGATTAGTATCAAATCGAACAATTTTATTGCAAGTTTGTTCAAGTTTGGAAAGTAGTGTTGCTGGAATATTTGTTAAGGTAGGATCTGCATACAATAGAGAGGGTAATAGTCAAGAGACTGGGCAAGGGGAAAGTTTGGAGGATGATGTAAGGAATTTAAGATTATGGTATAGTAGGCCTAGTTTCTGTTGGGCTTTCTTTATACATTGTTGGATGTGTATTTCATATTTTAGCTCATCATCAATAATGGTGCCAAGTAGTTTGGTATGAGGTTCAAGTTTAATGATGTTATTGTTGAAGGAGGTGATAGAGAAGGAGGATTTGTGATGTGCCAATGTTCTAGGAAGGAAGAGAAGTATTTTTTTTGATTAAGTACTAATTGATTGTCTGAGAGCCAAGTTTCAACTGAGGAAAAGGTGTCCTGAGTTAGAGCTAAGAGATTGGGGATGCTCTGAGCAGTGGTGAAAAGAGTGGAATCATCAACATATTGTAGGAGTGTAGAGAGGTTGCAGACACAGTGTAGATTGTCAGTGAAAATACTGAACAAGAGGGGGCCTAAAATAGATCCTTGTGGGACACCAGTGTTGACTGGAAGGAAGGGGGTGAAGACAGTTTGCCAGTGAATGGATTGTTGCCTATTAGTGAGGTAACTTGAGAACCAGTTTACCAGAACTAGAGAGATTGAGGTAGAAAAGTTTAGTTAGAAGTTTAGAGTGAGAAACAGTATGAAAGGCCTTAGAGAGATCAAGAAATAAGCAGGATACTGACATGTTGTTGTCCCGGGTCTCTGCTACTGTTTGGTTGAAGGAAAGTAAGACAGTGGAAATGCTGTGGTGGGGCCTAAAGCCATATTGGGTGGAAGTGAGTAGGTTGTTATCAAACAGGTGTTTGAGTAACTGGGTATGAATACACTTTTCCAGGATTTTGGAGAAAGGGGACAGTATGGCAATGAGCCTACAATTGAATGGATTGGTAGAGTTTCCCCTTTGTGAAGAGGGATAGTATAGATGGATTTCCAAAGATCAGGAACACAGGCTTTGGTAATGGAGCACTTTATAAGTAAGGAGACAGGATAGGCAATGGAATCTGCAGCAATTTTAAAAAAGAAGGAAGGTAGTTTATCAGCAGAGGGGGAGCAAGGTTTGAGCTTGGAAAGTAGAGATTTGATAATGGAGGTGGGGACAGGTTTGAAAGAGAAGGTGTTGGAAGGTGTGCTATTGGGGGATGAAGGCGGGGTAGGGTAAGTATTGCTATTTTGTGCATTGAAGGGAGTTATGTTTGAGGATGGAAGAGGGGTAAGGGAAATATTACCATTAAGTGTAAGTTTCTAGATTGTTTCTATGACAAAGTTATTGAGGAGAGTGGCAGTTTTAGTAGCTATATTATGTGGGAAGGGGCTGGGGTAGGAGGGTTGCAAGGATAAAGAAGATGGTTAATGGAGGTCCAGAATTTCTTCGGATTTTTATGAGGGCTACATTTGTTGGAACAAATTAAAATTGTCTTGATTGTCTTGTCATTGTTTAAAAGCTTTTTGGACAGGATTCTAAGCTATTTATATCTTTGTAGTAGGATAGGAGAGTTATTTTTGATCCAGGCTTTCCAGACAATGTCTCTTTTATGCATTATGGGAGTGGGTATGTTTTATGAGCAGGGGGTAGATTTAGCTTTAATTCTGATTTTTCTAATAGGAGCCATGGAGTTAAGTATGTCTACACAAATTTTATTGAAGGACATTGCGGCCTCATTGACAGGGAGCTGTTGAAGAAAGGACCATTTTATATTAAAAAGTGTGGAGTTGAAAGTATCAGGATTGAAATGGATGAGTTTATGCATTTCCTGTAGAGGTGATCTTTGGGAGTATGTTTGGAGAATCTATGGATATAGGTAGGGGAGTGGTCACTAAGACAGTTAGGAAGTGTACCAGGGTTATGATAAAGGTTGGGGGCTGAGGTAAGAATCCAGTCAAAGGTTGGTCCAGAGGTAGAGTTTTTGTTTGTCTGAGCAGGGGATGATATGTGTTGGTTTTAAGCCATGAAGGTTAAGATTATGACTAGGAGATGTAGTTGAGAGTTTAGTCCAATCAATGTCAGCATCACCAAGGATAATGGTTTCATATGGAATGTGTTGAGGAAGCCAGGAGATAATGTTTTCAAGAAGGGGACTATTATTTCCAGAGGGTATGTAGATGGAGGTTATGGCAATTATTTTATGTGACAGTTTGAGGTGACAGTTTACAACAAGGAGTTTTGCAGGTTCAAAGCTAGGTATAGGAATAGGGAGAGGAGAGAGACTGAGTTGTTCAGAGTAGAGGATGGCAATACCTCCACCCCTCGTATGGGTTCCATCAGAGTGGAAGATGTTATAGCCTGGAGGTAAGATTTCTGAGTTTGAGATATGGGGTTTCAACCAGGTTTCAGACAGCGTTATGATATGGGGGGAAATGTTGGCAATCCAGGCATTCAGTACTGTGATTTTTATTTACTAGACATTGGATGTTTAGTGCAAGGATATGTAGTGATTTAGGAGAAGGGGACAGGGGAGGGGGGAGGACTGGGGAGGTGAGGTATGAGATGAGTATTTGAAGGTGGTAGAGGCTGTAGGCCCTGGATTGGGGTGGATGTCCCCATCAAAGAGAAGTGTTTCCAGGAAGGTAATCATGTATGAGAGGAGGTTTAAGATAGCAGTATGTCTTGGTTTAGGGGAAGAGGTGGTAGAGGTGTTGGGAAATGTGTTAACCTTAAAAAGGTTTGAAGGTGACATTTGAAAGAGGGATGGTGAGATAAGCTGTAGGTGAGGGAGAGTGTGGGTGATATGATGGGGAGAGTTGTAGATGGTGTGTGATAATTAAGAGGAATGTGGTATGAGGTTGATATAAGGAAAGGAAAAGAAGGAGGTAGGCAAACAGAGAGATTTCATGTTGAAAGACAAGTAGTGTTTAATAAGGAAGAGAAGAGTTTAAACAGTGGTGGTATATTGTTTGAGAAAGATAGTAAGGGGATAAGGATAGGGTATAAAAATAAAGTAGGTTACAGGAAGAAAGAGGTAAGAATGATAGATGTAGAGTGGAGAGAATAGTGTGGTGGGAGTGGAGAAAGTAGGGAGGAGTTGTTAATTAATTGAGAAAGCTAATTTGCTGGAGGGAAGGAAAAGGTGTGGCAAGGAGAGTATAAATGTAATGGAAGTGGGGGCTGGGTGGGAATGGGGGTAGGATATGTGAGCGGAGTGAGCCTGAGCACAGCGTGGGTGAATAGAGCAGGTTGGACTCACTGGAGGGGCAGTGGAATGGAAAAAAACTACAAGTAAGTGAGCAAAAGTTGCATTCACAGGTACAGTGTTCTGGTGCTGTTTAACTGCCCAGTGCACTCTAGTCATAATTTAAATTTATTGCTTTTAAAGTTTGCACAGAGGTAAAACTACAGAAGTGCCAAGGGATTTGGCAGAAGAGAAGCAGCTAGGGCACAGAATGTTACAATTTCTTAAGCAAAGCTGCCTTCAGGTGGCCAGAAAGGGTAACTAGTACAATAAAGTATAAAAAGAGAAGCTAGAGGGGGGAAGAGGATGCTCTCCAAGTAGCCCCTGTGAATGTGTAAGTCACACAAGTCACACAACAAATAGTAGTAAGAATATAATGTGTGATAAAACAGAAGGCAAGCACCTACGTAGTTCAAGAGAAGGGTGCTCTTTCCAATCTATTTTAACAAGTACTTCCCAGGTTTCTTTACAGAGTGCAATCCTACTACAGTTTGATTTGATTCTGGTTGGAGGAAGGATGGGAGGACCAGAGGCATTCTGGTATGGAGCAGGCTGAAACAAAGGAGAAAAACGGTTAGTGTGTGTTTTATTTTAGAAGAGCCTTCAAATGGAGAACAGTAGCAGGTAAATACAGGATATTCAGCTGAGAATAACAACAACATTAAGAGAAGCCTTTAAAGATCAATGGTTAGTCAGGGGAGAGCAGAAGCTATGAAATACATTGAAGAGTGCAGAGGGGGAGAGATAAATGAAGAGTACAGAGGGGGCATGTACAAGATGCAGTGCAAGGGGGTTGAGAATACAAATAGTGAGTTAAGAAGTGGAGGACAGAAAGGAGTCTGATATGGTATGGGTTATTAGGCCAGTAGCAGAGTCAAAAGAGGGGAGAAAAAAGAAAAAAATGCAGCCAGTTACAGTTGAGCAACAGAGACATACAAATTAAGACATGTAGACAAGATTCAAAAATAATCTTGTTTATAAGACCCATTAACTCCTCCTACTATTGGGACTGCCAGGATATCTTTTTTACACATTGCTCACATTTCTGCTTGCAAATCCTGAAATTTTATGACTTTGTGTTTCTCTGTACTCAACACACTGTAGTCACTGAGTGTGGTGATTTCAATGATCAATGCTACTTTTGTCTTCTTTTCATGGACCACTATATCCGATTTTCTTGCATCTATCTTTTGAACTGTTGGTAATGGGTGATCCCATGTGATATAAACTTCATCATTTTCTATGGTGCTTTGTGGATCATGTTTCCTGTGTTTTTCAGCCACTTAATTATCATAATGTTTGCACAATACCCAGTGAAACAGTCTTGCCACATTATTATACCCTTCAGTATACAGTCCTTCTGCCATTAGTATGTCACAACCAGCAACGAGGTGTGCAACTGTTTCCAATTTGGTTTTACAAAACCTACATTTGTCTGTTTCTCCCACATGTTCAATGGGCTTTGTAAACCAGCATGTATGTAGCCCACTATCTTGGGCTGCCAATATTAACCTTTCATCTCTTGGTTTGAATTTGCCGCTCCTGAACCATGCCTGCATTCATTCCTGATCAACATGATGTTCTTCCAGAAGTTTTCTATGCTTGCAACTATATTTATGCATTTTCCACATTTCTTGCCTTCTCATCTGGACCTTCACCTTATATTCTTTCTTTGTTTTTTGGCACATTCAGTTGCTGCCTGATTTTTATCTACTTCTGATTTGATTTCCATTCCTGCCTGATACCAATATGCTTCTGCTAGATTAAGCAGATAAGTAATCTTGCTGTGTAGAGTAGTTGATGTAGTCATTGTCCGAAAAAGGTCACTATGGCAATAACATGTTATGGGTAGGGTGGGATGGTAGGGGTAACGTGAATTAAGGGATACGAATAATGAGACATACAAGACAATATAAATATTGAAGAGGGCTGACTGGTTGGCTGGACCGGCTATGAGCATTTATTTTAGGAGATGTAGCAGCCAGGCTCTGTAGAATGTACTGCTTTTAGTAGAGGGTTAAATGTGAGGTAGTAAGTACAGTTTTATTCTAAGGATATTGGTGATACAGGTTAAAGATAATTTCACTGAAAATATCAGGGAAAGTGTGACATGTATTTTGAGTGATAAAGGACTTGCATAATTTCTGTGAAAGGTATCAGTGTTGAGATTTCAAAGTGGATAAGTGGTGGGTATTTTATGCTATATTAATGTAAATGTAAACTATAGTTAATTTATTTTATTTGCATTTTGTTGACCAGATTAGTCTCACTAAGCTAGTTGTCTCTTCTCAATGGAAATCCAAGGTGGTACTTAAAGTGACTGAGAGAAATCTGAACAAGGTATGAAGGAACTTCCTCTACTCATTTTGAAAGGTGCTGTAGAATGTTTTGCATCTACCTCAGCTATCACCAACTCAAAAAGATGGAAACCTTAGTTTTATGTCTCACTCAAAGGATAGCATACTCAGGATGGCAACTCAACCCTCATACTACACTACAGTGTCAGTATTGGAAGATGAACCCAAGCACTTGATACGAGAATAGAATCCAAAGCCTTGTCATCTTTCCACACCATAGGCTAGCATCCTATGCTTTGAGCCACTGATACTATGTTTGCTCTGCACTGTTTTTTTTCCTTCACAGTAGAAACCATTAGATGTGGCCTTGAGGAAATGGAGTATTCATAGGAATAATAGATGGTGGTAGGAAGGTATAGGGATGAGTGTAGGAAAGCAGGGATGTTTTATAAAGTAATATGGGAGACTTGTACAAGTATGATGGCAGAAGTGATGTACTTTGAAAAGAGAAGCGTGGATGCAGTGATGGGTTATATACTTTTGCTGTGGAAAAGATCTTTTAGGAGAAATGGACTATTATCCAGGTAAACAAGGTAGGCAGAGGTGGTTTAGAGACCCAGAGAGAGGGGGGGGGGGCAGAGAGAGAATTTACCAAAGCAGGAGAAAATTGATTGAGCTGATCTAAGGGATAACTGAATTTGTGGATGGCCTTCAAAGAAATTTAAATGATAGTTAAAGAGAAGAATGTAGTTAATCTTGAAATTACTTTGGCAGTTTTGGTGTGGGATTGGTGGAGGTAGAAGGATATATTGGTGAAGGAAGGGGATCAATTAGTGTCATGGTTGATGTTACAAATAAGTAGAGAGTGAATGAGTGGTAGTGGGTGAGTGAAGACCTTTTTAGATCTCATGGAGTAAGGAAGTAGAGGAAGACAATGTAGTGCTGTGGAGGCCCGACATGTTATAAGATGATTCAAGACAAATTTAGGTCATGAGAAGTAACATCAAACAGTTAAGTGCCTTGGGAACATTTGGTATGCACCTTTACTCAATTGTCTTTGACCTAGCACTGGAAAGTATTGCTGGGCTGTGTAGAAGGGACATTATGTAGTTCTAGTGGAGATTTGAGAAGTTAAATGTGATGAGTTGGAATATGGGACATACAATGTGGAGGGGAGATGATTGAGTAGTAGGTGGAGAAGAGACAATTGTCACCTTACAATGTCACAGGAAATGAAGGCAAAGATGAAGACAATGGGGAAGATTGGTGGCAGATAATATGAGGTAAAGTGGGATTATCCTAAGATGGAAGAGAAGGGTACGATATTGGTAAGACAAAGAGTGATAAGAACTGTAAAAAAAGTAATGAAAGTAGAAGTGGGAACAGTGAAAGTTGAAGGTAGAGTGCAGACTGGGGAAAGGCTATGGACCTTGGAGTTAGCATATATCTTAAAAGATTACCATAGCAGAGTATTACAACTTGCTTTGCACAAATGCACATTTGTCCTTTAAAGCCAGACTAATGACTCTTTAACTTTATCATGACAGCAAGATTAATCAATTCTATACATGGAAATTCACTGTACCCAGCAACTGTAACAGCATTTTTGACTGTGTCAACCCCAGTTGTCTAACTGCAAAAGATTATTATTATTATTATTATATGGTCACAGTGTATTTCAAATTTGTTTTGCACAAAATACAGTAGCTCCTGTAAAGTATTCCAACCTGCTTCATACAAATGCATGCTAGTAATGTAAAGACAGATTAATGGTTGCTTAAAATGAGCAAATAAGAAGACAGCAAATTACTTTCATCCATGAATTCTGATTGTGATAAAAATGGCTGCAGGGGAAAGGATTTGGATTGTGAGGTTAGTATATGGAGCAGATAACAAAAAGGTAAGTTACTTTCATCGACAGACAGACCCAATCCCATCTAAAGCCATAGCCACTTTGCTGATGGAGTATCCCTCAGATATTTGATTGTGATGAAATAGTAATATATTTATTTTCCACAAACACAGAATAATACAGTTAAGTATTCCAACTTCACTTCATATAATTGCACACTAATCATTCAAAGTCAGACTAATAATTATTTAAAATGAGCAGATAATAATATGGTAGGACACTTTCATCCACAGACAGGCAAACACTGACAACCTGCAGTTATAGTCATTTTTTGACTATCTATACCTCAATTGATTGTGATAAAAATAATGGCCACAGTAACTATATTTAAATTCTGTTTCATACAGATAGTAACTGCAATAAAGTATTCCAGTCTGCTTCATAAAATCACTTTAGTTCTGCAAATCCAAAATAATGTCCAAATGAGAGCAGTTATACATTTCCATGTGTCTACAGCCCCATTACCCAGCAGTTGTACTTATTTTGTTGACAGTGTACATCTCGGATGTTGGACTGAGATACAATAAAAAGTAAATAAAATTAAATAACATCTACACAGTGTACCCCATCTCCATTATTGCAAAGTGTTGCTTGCCAGCAGCAACAGCAAAGTATTCCATCTGCAGTCACCCATTGTTCATATCTGTTTTTTATCAACTATAATATACAATTTCCACTTGAAAAGCTGAGCCATATCAGAAAATAAGTGGCTCTATAATACCATTCATAGATTAGCACATCAATGATATGCTATTTAATCTTACTTGTTTTAGTGAAGGAGGAGGCTAGGTTAGTGCCATGACTGATGCTACAGATAAGTGGAGAGTGGGGAAGGGGGTAGAGAAAGTTAATGAGTGAAGACCTTTTTTATTCAAACCAGCCAACAATTAATGCAATCAAGCAAATAGATAAAAAGACACATCTAAGTCCTGAACAAAATGCAAGTCTCACAAATTAAGTAAACCAATATTGTGCAGGCCAAAATGTAAGAAGAGCTGTTGACCTAATATGTAACCCAAATAGATTTTGAAGATGTGTGGATTAATATTGAGCCCTCTCCCCCATATGCAGTACTTGTCTCACCAGAAGCTGGCAATGCCTTTTTCAATACCCTGTTACCACATCTCTCATACACTTACATAATGGGTTTGATGGTTTTCAAAGAACCTCACCTTAAAATCCCCCTCCCCACACATTTTAGATGGGTTTTCTTCCCTATGGATGCTTGTCAACCATCAAGCCCTCTACAATCAAATAGTTTGGCTTTCCCTGGTGGAATGAGAATGGATTAAAAAAATATTTTGTCTCAATCAGCTTTTGGATCTTGGTGGTTTGTTCATTTATCATCCTTCTTTGTGGCTTCCAATGGACACAGCTGAAGGATAAAGTCATATAATTGTTATTCAGTAGCAAGTAGCAATGTTTATTAGGGAAACAATGTAATGCACAGAAATCAACCACGCACATCTACTTATGTCAACACTGGCAGACAGGAAGATAATGAAGGAGGGAACAAATGTATCTTTGTGTCTCCACTTTTATGCATCATATTTTCAAATGCTGCCAATACTTCACAAGGAAATCTACTAACATTATGGCTTCATCTATTTTCTATTCTTTTTTCACTGCATTTATATTCCTTGACAGGCAATGCATACGAATACTCCAACCTTAGCAGCCATGACAACCAATGCAGTTTTTTTCTTATAGACATAAATTATGTTTAGCCAACACCTAAAATATTGTTATGAGGCTATCACTTCCTGTAAATGCTGCTGCCTGTTTTTATTTCGAGGCATGTTTGGCTAAGCACCTAACATTTTCCTGAAGATTTAAAAGCCATAATCTTGAAGGTCCCCTTGATAAGTATTAATTTTTGGCTCATTGTGTCAGAAAGGTCTGTAACAGTAAGATAAAATTGCATAACAATCTAAATCATTATCCAGATGTTTCTCTCATCAGTTTTTAAAGAGTATGCAAACAGGAGACAGATTTTCTTTTTGGGTAGACCAGTGGCATATAATAATATTGAACCCCTACATCTAAGAAGCACTGTCAAGAATAAACTGAAAAGGGGTATGAGGCAAATCACTACAGTTAACTGATCTGTCTTACAAAAGAACCTATCATTAATAACTATTAATTATTTAGATGTTTAAGGAAGAAGTAAAATGGCTGTCAAAGCTCTTCCTTAACTTAATCAGGACATGAGTGGTTGTCTGCCAGAATGTAAAAAAAAATTAGCTCACACTACCTCCACTGCTGGTCTGCACCACAATCATCTCTTCACCATTTAATATTTATTGACTTTCTGCTGTTTGGGAGACAAGGATCAAAAAGCCTGTGAACTGATTTGTGAAGTGCAGAAGCCACTAGTACTATGTGCCACAGCTGTGGAACGTTTGAGTATGAGATCTTCCCACTGCTTGCTTATTTATTTATTTATGTATTTAGTTAGTTAGTTAGTCAGCTAGTCAGTTAGTTATTATAGCAAAGAAACACAACATTTTTTTACATAAAATAATTTAAAATAATTAAAATAAATAGATAAATAGTCCATGACACTACTGCTCAAAGCAGCTGCAGCTGTGGTACTATAGTCCTGCACTGGCCATAGATCTTTAGGTTGTTACTGGAATTGCTGCTGTTATAATCTGCCATGGGTGGGGAATCAGGGTTGTAGGGTTAAAGTTAAAGATAGCTCATGCTGGTGGAAAGGTGGTAGGAGACACATTGAGAAGTGGGAATTTTATGTTGCCGTGAAAGTGTTTTGATAGGGAAATAAAAGGATGAGCAGGGAATGTTTTGGACAAAGCTTGAATGAGATTAAAACACTAGAAATTAACTTGAGGGAATTGCAGAAGGGGAGGGGAAGGTAAATGACAACTGAGAAAGCTAGGAATAAAACTGAATAAGGTTTACACAGAAGCAAAAGAGCATATAAGATGATGCATAGATAAACAAATCAAGATATGAATGACAGGCACACTGAGATATTGAAGTTGAGGATTTGAAATGGAAGGTGAAGGAGCAACAGATGTATGGAAGCCAAAAATACTAAAGTAGGAGTAAGGATATAAAAGAATAGGCAGATTATATAGAAGTTAGATGTTTGCAGAATATTATGAATAGATGTATAAGGAATATAAGGAAACAGGGATGGTACTCAAAGGGACAGAGAGATGGAATGATATTGGAAATTGAAGTATTTGATGGGAGATTAATGGAGAACTAGATAATAATGTGAAGGAAAAGGTAAGAGAGGCAGTGGACTATTTACAGAAGGGAAATGCATATGGATATGAATTTTCAGTGGACGTTAAAAAAATGTAGTTAATGATGACCAAGCCATTAATCAAAGTTTATGAGAGATTGTTTAAAAAGAAAAAATAAGATCAGTGTGGGATGTGATTGCACTGGTGTGCCCAAGGTAAAGGTACAGAGCACGTAAGAAACTACAAGCCAGTCTCCATAGTTAAAAGATGCACCAAGGTTTTTTATATGAGAAATCTAGTTAACAGGCTGGAAGGTATTAGGCTGTTTATACAGAAAGGGCAGGTAGGAAGAATTTTTTATGTCTTTCGGCTTTTCCCAGTTAGGGGTAGCCACAGCGGAACTCCGGTCCGCTAATGATTGGTAGTGGATTTTTACGTACCGGATTACGAGCCCTGACGCACAACCTTCAACAAAGGCATGCCCCATTCACGTATGCTTCCACACAGAAGACGCTCTAGCTGAGAATCGAATGGGACAATGTCTTGCTATGAGGCGACAACGCTACCGCAGCACCACCACCGCAGTACCCAAGGGCAGGTAGGAAGATGATATTGTAAAATTGTTGGGGGTTGGGGATTAGCTATATCGTTTGGGTTGTGTGAGGGATAAAGGAAGGGTAAGCAGCAGTACTGATAGATATGAAACAAAGTATTTGATTCAAGTAACATTTTATGTGCAAGATATTAAGGAAGATGAATTTTGGAAGAGGTGGTAAAATAGGGTGAAACACTTCTGTTTATGTATGTATGTATCTGTACATTTATTTATGTATTTGTTTATTCATTCATTTACTAGCCCACAGACCATTCTCAGCCATATAGGCATTCACAGCTTTGTTTGAGTACTGATGTATGGGTATTGGTTGCTATTCAATGCTCAACAGTTCATTGATAGGGCAAGATATGAAAGTATATTACAGTGGTGGTCTAATATAAAAGTGGACTTAAGTCAGCATGCTGTAAATGGATGGTATTTACAAATAAACAAACATTTGTTCAAGTAGAGATATGTAGACAAGCAAGTTTTCATATATGCTGTTCCATGTCAAGCATGCAATAAAGGTACGTACAGATATAGCACGTTTGTACATTAATTTCAGGCACTTAGACTTGCTTGTTTGTGTATATGCTGCTCTGTGTTAAGATTTTATCCAGTGTTGAAACAGGAACATTTGTACTTATTGGTAAGATGATGAAGTAATTTATCTTTGAATATACTGAATTTATTGCTTTTTATAATACCTCATGGTAGAGTTCCAAGGAGCAGCTTTAAGTGCTATAAAGCTTTTCTTCCCGTAACCTTTGTAAAGCAGGACCTCACAAGTGGTACATGATTGTTTGAAGATGAACAAGGGGAATAATTTTAATTCTTTATATTACAGTTTGTCTGCTAATATCAGGCAATAGCAGCAATTTAACACTTTGTAAATAAAACACTTTAGATACAAAGTTGATCTGTTTGTTATGGGTAGTCATCCGGCTTTTATCAATGACTTGCAGAATTGTTTTCTGGATCCAGCTAAGGATATTAACCTGTGTGTCATGTTTATTTATTGCCACCTGAAGGATGTAGATGCTTTGTGTTGATTTCAGTGCAAATAATGGTAAGAATGCTGAATCTGGGGCATTATCATTTTATTACAAGGGCTTTTTTACCAAAAGATACAGATGATGATAAGTGGTGTTCAGTACCAAGGGGGTCAAGGTATTACCCAGTGAGAGGTGAACTAAATAGAAGCTGGTGATGAGGTGTATATTTCAATAATTTATTTATTAATTTTTGTACTGTTTGCCTCGGCAGCTTGTTGATCATCAGCCTCCTCTCAGTCAATCAGCTCATTCATTCCCCCATCACTGGGGCAATCTTCAACTGGCTGGGACCATCATTTAGAAAGCAAGGAGATGTGGTTTGAGGGTTTTACCTTTGTATTTCCCTAACTTTTCACATGCACCCACCCAGCTAAGCACTGAAAATGAGCTGAGATATGGTGTGCCTTCACTTTCACAAGGCACATTACCAGCAAGCAGCCCTATTTCAACCCTGAACCCAGGAAGTTTATTTATTTTATTTATTATTTTTATTTTACATTTGCTAACCGGGTTAGTCTGGCTGAGCTTTTGACTCATTTTCAGCAGAGACCCGGGGAGAAAAGCTCCTCAGGACTAGAAAACAATTTTTTAAATGTTAGTAACACAGTAGTAACAATCAGTTATAGGATCTTACAAGCAGAGACCTGGAGAGAGAAAAAGCTCCTCAGGCAATTCAATTATACAGAGTATTAACAATTGGCAGACAAGTCTGTGAGCTGTTACAAACAAGGATTTAAACAATTAGCAGAAGAAAATCTGACTCGTTACAATATTATTTAAGCTGCTTAGAGCAAAATGAGTTAATAGTTAGGCAGATGCTAATTTAAAGTGGGTAGGATCTAGTTGTATAGGAGTTTGGAAACAAGAAAGGAAAGTAGGAGTGGCTAGTAGGAGATGTAGGGGAGGTAGAGTATAGGAAACAGACTAGACAGATAGGTTGTTTTGAGACTGTAAGAATTAAGAGTGGTTGGAGACAGAGGAAGGGAAGAGGTAGAAGAGGCAGGGGAATAGTGTTAGAGATACATTGAGTGATGTGGTGAAAAAGGTGAAAGAATTGTGGTTTCAGGGTGGTTGGCTACAGTGGCAAGACCACTTTGTTTTTAAGTATTTCCTTGAGGCTAATTTGAAACTTTTGCTATGCTGGAGGGATATTATTTCCAAGGGGAGTTGGTTCCAGGCTATAGCTGGGTTATAGTTATAGAGCAGGCAGCCTTTTTTGGTTTTGAGTTTGTAGATGTCTAATAATTCTTGATTTGAGCTGCGTAGCATCCTAGCAAGGGAATATTTGGATATGATATTGGAGAGGCTGGGGCAGAAGGAGGGTAGATAGAGGGCAGAGTAGATGATTTGTAGTTGGTATAGCTGGAGCAGCTGAGGGAATTCTAGCCTAGTCTAGTTGCTGTAGTGCTAAGCAGTGGTGTGACTTGTAGGTTTGGTTAGCTGCAAAACTGGCGATCTTATTATAGGTAGTTTCAAGCTTGGAAATAAGTGTAGAATTTAGGTTTGTGAATATGTGGCAGCTGTACAGGAGTGTTGGGAGTAATAAAGCCTGGGAGAGAGTAATTCGAGCAGTGTTAGTTAAGTATTTCTTGCTACGGAAAATGTGTCCAAGTTTCTGATGAGTTCTTTCTACTGAGTTAGTAATATGGAGATCAAACTTAAGCTGATCATCTATTGTAACACCTAGAAATTTAGTACTAGATTCAGCTGAGATGATAGTGTTGTTGCTGGATAAGATGGTAAATGTACTTTTGAGTGTGGTGATGTTTTTAGGGAGGAAGAGTAGGAGCTTAGTTTTTTTTTTGGATTAAGTATTAGTTTGTTATCACTCAGCCAAGTCTCAATGGTGTGGAAGGATGCCTGGGTAGTTGAGTGGAGGTCAGTTGGGCAAGTTATTTTCTTCTTCTCCTCAGGAAACTCATACTTCTTTGTGTGCCACCTGAATGCCTGAAACCCTCCTCTACCCCTGGGAGAGGCAAAATGGCCACACCTTTTCCATCCTATCCCTTTTAGCCGGTTTCCTCCAGTGTCAAGGTAGCTAATCAAGCTCCATTCACCTGGGTTGCAGTAAGGATTCCCCCACCTGTTATGACACAAATATAACCTTAACTTCACATAATGTACTTTACTACATGAGTCTAAACTGGAAGGGTGTCACAAGTCCAATGACAAAAACATATGTATTCAGCAAGAATAAATACTACTTTTACTTGTGATGTAGTGACAGCCTAGTGAAGGAGTATCCTAGGATATTATTGTATGAGCAGAAATTCACCACATCATCCTTAATGGAAATTGAGTACAATGCAACATGTCAGATCATGGCAGTAAGGGTATATGAAAGAATGCCTCTAGTTCCATTTGGTGAAAACCACAATCTCATCCTCCTTTTCATATTTCATTGTGAAACCCATAGGTAATAAAAACATGGTATTTATCTGCAAAACTTTCCGAAGACTTCTATTCCAACCTCAGTGGGACCCATGCATCATGACTATGAATTTGACCACACAGTTGTACCTGCAATAAAACATGGCATCACACCCTTGGAATGTTCAACTGAAAAAAAAGTTGTGGTGAACTATGGTGGATCTTTACTTCTGATATAATTACAACTCAATAAAGAAGTATTCTAGGCCATGACTGTGTTCTACATTTATTTATATTGTATTTATTTATACTTTTTTAACTGCATGTCTGAACTGATCCAGGGACTCTTTATAGCCATGATCCAGCCCACAATGTCAAAAGCAATAATAAATAAGAAATTAACTTATGAATAAAAACAAAATTACTGTCATTAAGATATTTCACAAAAATTAATTGTACGATATATAGCCAAGGTGTGGCAATGAGTAAGTAAAACATTAAATAACATTTTCAAGAATTCATACATTAAAAATCCTTAAACAGAAAATTCTAACTTCCTTATAAATACACACTTGTCTTCACACATATTGCACAGCCTACAGCACTGTAAGATGGTACGAAGGTATAATGGAATAGGAATCAGACTGTGGGCCTGATTCATTAATGGCTACACTAAGGGCAGCTATCATGTATGCATGCAGAGCACACACAATAGCAATCTATTTTGAATTCATTAAAAGGCTCTACTCTTAAGTGTAGAACCTCAAAAGTAAGTTAAACAACAGTATATGCTAGTGAAAGCATAAGTAGCCAAATTACACACTAATGAAATAATCCAACATGGCTGAGGTATTCAGAAAGCTATGCCTCAACTATGTATCTGCCCTTATGGGCCATTTTAAGCAAATTATTTCATGTGAGAATCAAACCCTGCACCTTGTGTCTGTAAGGTGAACAGTTTAACCATTATACCAACTTCTCTTCTTTGCAGTTAGTGGTCCTGAAATCCCAAACTCTTTGGATTATAGCCATAATTACACTTAGAACAAAAAATATGTTTGCAGTTGCTACTACCATTATAAACCTGTATGTGCAATAGTTTTTAATTCAAGGGGCTGGTGTTGCTGCCAGACTTTGGACAAGAGGAAGGAGGGTGTTTAGACTGTGTTTGCCTTATCATGGACTTAATGACAAATAAGTTGTAGAGAGATACTGGGTGGACAGGGAAATGCTAGAGGAAATATCCAACCTCTGTCATCCTTATCTGAGGCCCCAGAGAAATTATGGAGAACCCATCCTTGTAGAAACAAAGATATGTGTAGCATTACATACACTATCTACAGGTACTTTTCAGAGACCCACAGGGCATATATTCTGAGTGTCACAGGCCTCAGCTTTCAGAATATTACATCAGTTTCTAAATACAATGCTACAATATACAAGGGTGCATATCTGTTCCCCACCTACCCAACAGGACAGATCAAGAACCATGCAGGTATTTTATGCAATAGAACACTTCCCTGAAGTTTTTAGGGCCATAAATTGCACACACATAAAAATAAAAGCCCCAGAAAGTGAACAGGGAAAGAGGTACATGAACAGTAAAGGATACCACCCTATAAACTCTCAGGTTGTTTGTAATGCTCAAGGGATCATCTATAATGCCTGTGCAGGTATCCCAAGCAGTTTTCACAACTCTCACATATGGCACACCTATGAGTTGTACACAAAGTTTGTTATGGGTGACTTTTCACAAGGGCATCTAGTGGGGCATGCAGGTTATACCTTGTAACTGTGGCTCCTGATACCCATGAGAAAACCAAATGACTACACTGAGCAAGGATTCAAGGATGCCCGTGCTCAAACTAGGGATATCATAGAATGTGTATTTGGCTTGTTCAAGTCAAGGTTCCAGTATCCAGACACATCAGGAGGTACACTGCAATATGACCCAGCCACCTCTGCCAAAATACTTATGATCTGCTCCATGTTGCACAATATGATTTTTCAGGAGACAGCTTCAACAAGGATAACTAGGGACAGGACCACAGTTATCAGTACCACAGGCAGGGCTAGCAGCTCCAGCAAATATAGATAAGGAGTCAGAGGGAGAGCCACTAGCTGCAAATGTTGTCAGCAGATGCAGGCATTCACAATATGCCATGGGTCTGGCTAAAAGCCAAAGGATAGAGCACACAATTAACACCTAAAAGAAAGATTAACAGCCTTAGCACATACAAATATTAAAAATGATGCCTGCCAAACTGCACAACATTTACTTAACTATGTAATGCTTGTAGTTTGTTAGCATCAGACACAGGTACCTCCCCAGGAGAAATTTTGCATCTGCATTATTACCAATCTAAGTCTGGAACCTGAAGAGAAAAAAAAAGCACATTTATATAAATGAGCAGTGTATGGTAATATCAGTAATACCTTATGACTGCTGTTTGCAATACACAGCTATGACTTTTGCCCAGTAATGTTCATCAAGCATTTCAGTTGGCTACTGTATATAAATCAGTGAGCGGGTCAAGGGTAGCATCATTTGCACAAGTATACCAATAAACAAAAACTGTAAAAAAAAAAAAAAAAAGGCACTTGGAGGCATCACTTCAGAAGTGGTGTCTCCTTTCATCTGGTGCCTCCAAATGCCCCTTTTTAACAGTTTTACTGGTTGCTGCTGGTTGTAGTCATTGGGAAAATTGTTCCATTTGTTTTTTCTTGAGTTTTGGTTAATACCAATAAACAAGACTTAAACATCTACTTTGACTGCATGAGTAACAACAGCAACACAAGTACAGTGAGAGTCAATAATTACAGAAGCAATCATGCATACCTGATTAGGAACTATGATTAAAAGCATTTATTCTGCAATACACTTACATTACAGGAAGGTTCTGAATAAGCAAATATTAGCTATTCATTCTGTGTGTCAGTCATGTATGCAATCCAAAGTAACAAAGAAATGTCCAAAGGGAAGGGTGCAGTCATCATCACATGCACAGGGAGGGGGTGGGGGACAGGAGGGAAAGCCTGACACCAAAGAAAGTGTGTGCAAGTAAAACAAAAATGTATTCCTTAAATATCCAATTTGCAAGGCGAGTAACAAAACATGTTTAGCAGTCAACAGTACTTCTTAGATACATATAGTGTGTGATTGAGATGGTATGGGAAAGTATCTGTTGAGTGTGTGTGTGTGTGTGTGTGTGTGTGTGTGTGTGTGTGTGTGTGTGTGTGTGTGTGTGTGTGTGAATACAATCAAGCACTGGTCTAGCACTATGTCCTGGCATGTTGGACAGGTGTGAGCCATGCACGGTAGAGTAGTCAGTTCTGCTTCATCACCACAGACCATGAGAACTAACTCTGACATGAATTGCACAGCTAGTTCCATAGTCTTGGCTAGAATTTGGGGTAGTACCTGACTGGGAATGATGTTTGCCTGATGAGCTCTCATCACAATGACATCCTGGACTGTGATCATGTGGCTACTATGTCTGGGTGTGGACACCGCAATCACTGATGGAGCAGTGGAAGTAGTGCCACTACAGGAGCAGAATCTTGCACGACTGCATTGGCTAACATCAGACAACGTATAGGCTCTATGATGGTGTGGATGTGGACCCATCTCCAACAGGCATTCCATTACAGACACTATTTGATCCAATGTGTCATTCATCCTGTCCAAGGAGTCACCCACATAGTTTAGGCAGTCCCTCACAGCAGAATGCATAATGTTTAGTACTCACACTATCTCTTCTGAGGCCCTTGTGGAATGTACTTCTGCCTCTATACTGTTCCTACACATTAATTGTGTGGCACCCACTGACACACCAACATCAGGAGGAGGGTGGACACCAAGCCTCCTCAGAGCACCTTGAACAATTCACCTGTGGGGTACCTCACCCTCACGACCACTATGGGGAGAATCAACGATTTCTGCAACTGAAGTAACCACAATAACCTGATCAACTGTGTCACCTCCACCTGCTTAATGTTTGAGGTATCTGTGTCACGGATATTCATAGGCATACTGATTGTATCCAAAATAGGGGTAGGAGATGATGGAAGCATAACCTCAATGTCAGACTAACTCTCTGCATCCCCAGACCATGGATCTTCATTGCCATCATCATCATCATCAGACACTACTGATACTCTGGCATCAGGTGACAGGAGTTCCATAGTGCCGCTGACAAGATAAGCTGTATAACAAGTACGCAAAAAAAGATGCCAATGGAATGAAATCAAATATACATATACATTTTGGATCTTAATAAGACTATAGGAAGTGTGCTTACCATGTGCAGGTGGTTATGTGATGACAGATTCAGATGTGCCTAAATATAAAAATGAAAATTGTACAGTTGTACACTGTGAGGTCTTACTAGTATTTTATCCATTCATTTGTCCCCTTGGGCTGCAGTGTGTGTGTTTTTACCACTGAGACTTTAACTTGGAAAATGCCAGACTATTGGACTTACTGGCAGCACCTACATGGGAGGAGAATGATGCTGACAGGACTAATCTAGGGAACAGCAATGGTGAGGAAGTTCATAACCCAGGTATGAAAAATGTTGAATCTTTTAATAAACTAGAAAAAGAACTAAAACCCATGAAATGGCTATTTTGGGAGCAAATTTACTTACAACAAAGTCTAGATAAGAAGAGACTGCCTTGGGGGTTGCACCTTAGCAAGATGCCTATGTGAAATAATATGGATGAAACCCTGACAGCTGAATGGTTTGATACCTTAACAAATGCTAGCTACAACCTCATAAGACAGTTCCTTAGAAATAACCAGGCTAAACAGAAGGCAACTAAAGCTGTAATCTCAGAGATGGAGCCGGCTATATTAGAGAGAATCACGAAGATCTTGATGCGAGGTTTGATTCTCTGAGAGACAATTAAAATGCTTTAAATAATCCATTAAAGACCATAAATTGAAGAAGATGAAAAGGGATTAAGGTGATAAGGATGACCTTTAGAGATTTAATAAGACAAAAAAAAAAACAAGAATAAAGACAGAGGATTTTTTTAACTACAACAACCATAGATGTGGTAACAGGAGATTCAACAAAGGCTACAAAAAAATACCACCAGCAACCCCAGCAGGTTTTTTGAAAGGGACATTGATGCAAAGAACTGGACAGATGCATGCCATTGATGGAACAAGTTCATCCACCACCACCATCTTCACAGATACCCTTGGCTACCAGCACACCTTGGAGGTCCAATGAGGGGCAGGGTTACCTAGTACTTAGATCAGAACCAGACCCAAAATCACCAAATGGACCAGAACCAGATATAGTGGAGGAACACCTGAACCAGAGCCAACACCAGATCCAGAACTGACAGGACAACCAAGACCAAAGAGATAGCACGGCTACCATGAGTAGCATTTGGAACACCGAGACCCACACCATCAAGAGGGACATTATCATCAGTGCAGACATCAATCACAACACCAACAGCAGGACCAGTATCAATAACAGTACCAGGACCAACATTAGAACTCCAGAGGAGGACATTACAATCAGAGTCACCAGGAAGACTACCACTACAATCCCTCAAGACTCCAAAAGGCACAAGAGGAGTTTCAATGATCCCCATCCCCACCCAGAGCCCTTATGGAAGACTGGAGAACCAAGCAATGGACAGGAGTAAAGGAAACTATATACTTCAGAGAGTCCAACTACACCACAAGACCCAGAACCAGATGGACAAACCAGCCACACTATTAACTTACCCTGTTGAGTGAAATCACTCCAAAAAAGAACTTACTGACATTTTGATTAGCATACTCTCAAAGGGATTAACTTTTGTTCCCCACTGCAGGTCTAACACAGCACAGGTACTGGTTGATTTAAAACCTATGTCAGAAAATTGAATCTGAAAGTCCTGTACCATAGAACATCTGACACCACTGAGAAAAAAACTATTGAAGAAACAATAAAAAGATCCAGTAATTACTGCCTTCCTTTACACCAAACTTTAGTAGCCTTTGAGGTCAAATGTGAAATGGACATCAGGAAAGTACTGCAAAACCCAGCATGGTGAAAGTTCTACAACCTTAACAAAGGTGAGAAAAAAGCATTGTTAGAACTAGGCAGAGATAAGTCTTGATGGGTTATGAAGGCTGACAAGGAAGGGGGTATTGTTGTTACTGATACCAGCAGCTATAACCAGAGGATAGAAGAAATGCTGAGTGACACTGTTATGAATCTTTAACTTTAAAAGAGATTAAGGCATCATGCAATAACGGGTACACAGTCTTGACTGCACTTTATGATGATGGCATGTTAACAGATAACCTGTTTCTCTATCTACAGACACCACCCCCCACTTGAATACATTTTTTGTAATCTTTAAGCGACATAAAACTAGAGAAAACCCTCATTACAGGACAGTGGTTGCAAGTGGGGAGTCCCTGACCAAAGCTACTGCCATCTACCTGAATTTTTTTTTTACAACCTCTGGCTGAGATGAACATTTCACACATAAAAGACTAATGACTAATGATTTTTTAAGGAAAATAAAAAACATTACAATTGATGCTGATAGCATTTTATTAACAATAGATCTTGAATCATTATATACTGTACTTCCACATAACTATTGCAGTGAAACAGTGATTAATTCATACAGAAAAAGCAACAATGGCATACAAGCACAACATAAAAGAATAGGTAATATTTTAGATATGGTGCTTATCTATAATTTTTTATATTTAATGGAAATGACTATAAACAAAAGAGTGGCATAGTGATGGGGGCAGCTATGGCACCTAGCCTAGTCAACATAGCGCTAGGCAAGTGGGAGGAGGATTATGTTTTTAATAGAAAATACATGCAACATATCACAGTGTATCTACACTTTATTGATGACATCTTTATTGTGTGGAAAGGAGACAGTGCTAAATTAGAAGATTTTATCAAATATCCGAATCAAACCACCAGCTTCCTGCATTTTACCTCTTCCCACAGCCTCACCTTGGCAGTCTTCTTAGACATGCTGATTACTAAAGACTTGGACCAAGGTAAAATGGGCACAGATTTTTACAGAAAACCTACAAGAGTAAACCTCCCGCTACATAATAAGAGTCTCCATCCCACCTGGACAAAATATAACGTTAAGTTCTAGGGCTACAGGTTGGTCAGGATCACCATGAGAATTGAACCCTTCCTTAAGAACCTAAATGATCTTGAAAATGATTTTTGGTGAGGGGATATGAAGGTAATATGTTAAGAAACATTCTGGAACTTATAATTGAACTAAAAAGTACAAATTCACCAGCACTTAACAGTCCTTATAGGAGGGTTGTATCTTGACCTGCTGTTGACTATCACAGCATCATGAATATTATTGGAGAGAATTGGGTCATAATTACTCAAAACTTGTATCTAATGGACATAATTGGAGAAGCTCCTTTCTTTGTGTATAGGAAAGCCAGAAACATCAGGAGTTGAGTTGAAGGTAGGCCCAGACCATTGGATACATGCACCAATAAGTGCTGAGCCAACTGTCTTTTTTGTCAGCACATACAGAAGGGAGACAAACTAGTGCAGGAGGTGATGGTAACTCAATGAAGGTGGGTTAAGGGCAAGCTGCAATTACTATAAAGCATTCCATGTTGGGAAAATGCTCAACAGACTTAAAAGAAGGATTTCTAGCCATCTTTCCAAAATTAGAACTAAGTGCAAGAATAATGCTTCTGTTGTATTATGACCTACTCACATGAACTTAAGGCTGATTTTTTTCTCTTTCTCTACACTCGCGTATGTTCACTTATCATTTTTATTTTATCTTTGTATATACCTTTCATGCAACGTCTGTTATTGTAAATATGTGCAATAATTTAACTATGTAAGTTTTTTCTGCTTTATGAATGTATGATACAACTATGGAATTTTCTTGTTTTTTGAATGTATGCATGTTAATGTCATGTATATTTTTGGAGTTTTTCTCCTCAGTTCTCCACTGAAAATGGGCTTTTGGCTCAGCTGGACCAACCCAGTTAAATGACAAATAAATAAATAATGGATTGGCTCAGCACACGCAGCTTCACAAAAAACACTCTGGTGTTAAATTTGAAATTACTGATCATGTGGACCTTTACAAACTGGAAGGAGAAATCCCTAATCTTTTGGGACAAAGTGAACTACTGTGGCAGCTGAAACTGAACTCTTTTAGAAGGGGGCTTAATTATTATTGCACCATAATTACATACTAAAACTCAAAAAACCTGTCCCACTGTTTAAAAGACTATTAAAAGTCTGATATGAGACCGATTAATGCTGATATTACATGGTAATATTATACATGCTAATATTGTTATTAACAAATATCAAACTCTGTAAATATTTTACCATGAAAACAGATGATACTGAAGCTGTTTTTTTATACTTTTACTCATTTAAGCAAAGTGCTTTCTTAGTTAGATGCCACACTTTAACAGATCCCCAAGGCCTTAATGCTTTATTTTTTAACATATTTCCACCAATACAGGATCTTTTATTCTTAACTCAGCTGTGGACTACCTACCATTTTATTTTATTATTTTGTAGTAAACATTTTAAAGTTCGATTTTATTAGTGAACTAGCATGCATAGCATATTTTAAGGAGTGATCTTTACACCCTCCACATTGTGAAGTTTCTGCTTGTTTTTTTTTAAATATAAAAAAGTGGGATGAAACAGGGATGATAAGGCTCATATAGCAAATGACAGAAAAAAAAATAACTTAATTGTCTTTGCAGCTGCAGAATAAGAAACCTCTCATAGAAATCATTACTGTTCACTGGGCTACCTGCCATGCCCCCATTCCTTCCTCCTTGTCTTTCACTGTCTATGTCTCATCTATCCTGTGTGTGTGTGTGTGTGTGTGTGTGTGTGTGTGTGTGTGTGTGTGTGTGTGTGTGTGTGTGTGTGTGTCTATCTATCTGTATATATATACATATGATATATGTCTTATTTTTTAATATGTACATCATCCATGGCCACCCTCTGCATTAACATCATGCACCATCTAATCCCAGATATGGTCATGGGAGCACTTGTCACACCTGCATCTCTGTAATAGGTATGTCTCCAGGTTAATGTATGACAGAATTATGTCATCATTCTCAATGTCAGTGTATGGTTGTTTATGGAGTGCAGAGGTTTTGGGTGACATAGTCCTGTATGAAAGGAAACATAATAGGAAAGAAAAATCCATAAGTTAAAAAAAATTGTTAAACCCAAAACAATGTGTATGAACATATCCATCCATCATACACAAAATGCATGAAAAAGAAAGGCTTATTATGAATGCACACAACTTAGTGCAGATCCCCCTAAACAAAATGCAAAACTAAGAAAGAACTTTATAAATTCACAGAAGGACACACTTTTCTGTCACTCTGCAGTGCATTACAGCATTTTCAAAAATAATGTACACCTGTCAAGGAAAAATGATTAACAGTTTTTAGTGTGATATCCACTTCTCTGGAGGGCAGCCAGATAGACATCAGAGACTTACCAACATTATCAGTCCTAATAATGCAGGAACCCATAATCTTGATAATAATTAATATAGCAAACTTCTGAACAAAGAGGTCAGCTTTCAAGATTGAAATTTCCATTAAACTATCATAATTTTGTAGAAAAGTACTGCATGGTCAATATGCCTATGACAACAACTACTGAGAATGATGCAGACAGCAAAACAACATTTGTATTGTGAAATGCAGTCCATACATAAGCTTAAAATGCATCCATGTGTTCATGACAGCAACCTACTTTAGTAGCAAGTCAGTTGTTTAGTAACAAGAAGTTTTCAAAGAAAGTAGCAGTGAGTAGCATTATGAAGGTCTCTGGAGCCAAACAGTCTCTCCTACTATGATATAAGTTCCTTACATGCACAATTTCCCTTTATATAGTGCAGACTCAGCCATCTCAGCACTGTGAGTCATCAAATGAGGTGTAAATGCATTACCATTCATGAATTCGACAATCTGCATTTTGTGCAGGGGAATGTAAACATGGTGTAAGGACCTACACCATTGAAAGATACACTGCAAGGATGAGCACTGAGAACGGTTAACTGCTAAGTGCTTGCAAGTGTGAATGATTAGTCTGACTGCAGCATCAATCAGTTTTTCACAGTCAGTCCTCTCTTATGTAAACTTGCCAAAGTTGTGTTAGGGAGAAGGGACTTACAAGATGTTTTGTGACTACATTTGACTGTCTTAGCAGAGCAACATTCCTAACATTTATATAACTTTTTATGGCATCTGCCTCTGAGTATAATTGTGTCTGCAAGTCTAAGGAAGCTGATTAATCAATGAATATATATCAACTGTAAGGCAAAGCACAATGTCTTTATAGGGAATCATAGATACTGGAATGATGTTCAGAAAATAAAGAAATGAGAAGAAAAGAGGTGCAGTGTTCATTTTTTTTAATTTTACATTGTGTGAGGAAAGATTTATTTTCCCTGTCAACAGTATGACAGCTATCAGGTTAGAAATTGTTCAATTGCACCTAGTAATGCCAAGTGATACAATGTTACATCCTGAGTGTATGTAACCTCCTTTTTTATCTTTACAGTCTAACTATATGTGTGTGTGTGTGTGTGTGTGTGTGTGTGTGTGTGTGTGTGTGTGTGCATGCGTGTGTCGTGCACGCGCATGTGCACGCATGTGTGGTACATACTGATAAGAATCTCAGGTCTATATTTTGAATGTCTTGGTGCTCTGGGGTTCTAATAAAGAGATGGTTGTGTTTGTGTGAACATAATGAAGTTTAATGACCATATGTTCATGTTATAATACAAGAAAGTTGAGGAAATCTTAGAACTCTACATTTAACTATTTGTTTCATAATGTTTCCTTTATATCAACATTTTTTTTTCTGTCCTATTCATCGTTTTCACACCGTTTGGCATTGTGCACTCTGGAGCAGTAGTGGCTCCTAGCAGTTAACTGCAATTCACTGCCTAAGGAAGAAGGTGAAACATTTTATTTGGACTACCTTCTATAATATAAATGAGCCTGGCACTGGTTCACAGACATCAGTACTCTAGATAGTACTTAATGAATAAATTCCACCTGTCAAGTAAGTTTCTCTATGGCACAATATGTATATGAGGTAAGTGTACAAAAATAAGACAAGTGATGCAGGGTTTGAATCTAGGTTACATAAATGTTTCTATTCCAGGATTCTGAATAACTATTGCACTCAGTATTGTATATGAAATGAACAGGCTAAAGTATGTGATACATGCTAAATATCTTACCTGTAATCTATGTGAATTTATGTTATGTAGGTGCTTTTCTTATAAGCTCACCTTTTCTCATTACTAATAATAATATGTGCTAGGGATGTTTTAAGACATTATAAGATATATTTTTACGGTGTGGTAAAACAAAAGTAGTAACATGAGTAATGTGGACAACTGTATAATATTTGCTGGAGAAATTATCTGCATGTCACAAATTGTCATCATGACAATTATACAATATACTGTAAATTTTGAAGTCATGAACAATTGCATGTAGCATGGCAAGAATGACCTCCTGTCATTCTCTGTGTATCCCCTTTCTGAGGAATTGTTATTGCATGAACTAAACACTCGAAAAAGCAATTACCTGGAATTAAGGAAATTAGCATGGCAAATAAAGTTAGCTGTGACCAATTTTCCAGGTATCAATGACAGTGTGTCTCTAATATGGGTCTTAAAACAAAGGGCTAACAAACTATAATAATGCCCTATCAACAAAGTTTTGGTTTTTTTTTTTGTAATTTTTGTTGTGTTCCTTTCAATATATATATTTTTAAAAGCTATGTATTTATGAACATGCTTGTAAAGTGACACATTTTATATAAGAACAAGGAAATCCGCAAGTATGGCAGGTGCATGGACTGATCCACTGTAGTCAAAAACCAAGAAATGTCCAGCACCAAGGGTGAAATTATTAACAGTTTAATGTGGCAGCTCCAAAATAGAGATAAAGATGAACAGCAGACCGGTTTCGGCCAAAAAGTAGCCTTCCTCAGTGCTATATAACAATAAAAAGCACCCACATAAGTTTAAATAGTGAACCTGATTACAAAATAACATCTCATTGGACAATCAATTTACCTCATTCAGGCCAGGTTTAAACAGACCTCCCAACCTAATAATCCAAATGGATTATTTTTTATTTAGCATAGTATGCCAACCAAGTTTAGACATTCTGTTTCCTATAATCTTATCAATAATGATAAATTTAAACTAGGCAGTGGTGTGGGTCCTGTTGGGTTTAAATAGTGAACTTGACATCCTTTTATTTCTTATGTCACTGAGGTGCTCAGAAATTTGAACCCTCAGTGACCTAGACATTTACCCCACATAAAAAGCAGAGCAAGAGCAAGTAGCCAGATATATGATCCAGTCAGTGCTACAGTTACCAAAACATGAAATGTCATAAACCTTGGAAGTGTTGCTGCTGGTGAAAGCTTTGCTCTTGAGTACATGCGTACAGGCTGAACAATGACCGCAGGGAATGCACCCTACCAATTTGTACCCAAATAGTGTGACCTGCTGTGTATTAGAAGGCATCTTATGCTTGTAATGATTGAAATCAGAGCCTGGCGTGGGGCCCCTATGGTGTGAGAAAAGACATTTTGAAGAAAGAACCTCACAAAGCTTATCACTTGCCATAAGAATGTCCCAATGGTAATTAATGATCTGTCTGAAAGTGTTGATGTTATGCCCAAAAGTGGTAACAAGATGAACCAGCTCAACTAGATTGCTATCCTTGGAAATATATTTGTATTGTAACAAGGAATGTCTAGGTGGTTGTGAAACAAATTGACTTGCCTCGTTTATGTTATGGATATCATATCCTCTCTGAAGGAATCTGTTATTCAAATCCTGTTGATAAAAATCATAGGAGTTTTCAGAAGAAAAATGCATCTTATCCTTAGAATTTGGGATTTGGGATGCTGTGGATGATGTGTCGAGGGTGACAACTATTGGCATGGAGTAAGGTGTTGTATTGAGGATGTTTACGAAATACCTCAGTCCTGAGTGTGTGATCAACCTCTCTAGTGATGGTCACATCCAAAAATGTAATTTGGTTGATGTCAAAATTTAATGTAAATTGGATGCCCCACTTATTCTCATTGAGGTACTGTACAAATTCCTTTACATATATATCATCCCTCTCCACACCATCCAAAAATCATCCAGATATCACCACCAAATATCAATCTAATCAAGGTATAAGTTATGGCTGACATCATAGATATGTTGTTCCTCGATATAGCCCATGAAAAGGTCCCCATAAATGTGGGCAAAAGAAGCCCCCATAGCGGTACCTTTCACCTGCCAATAGCAAAATCTATGGAAATAAAACACGTTCTAATTTAACACATGTTCTGTGAGGCAAACAAGTAAGATGTTAAAGCCAGGGGAATATAATTTGGCTTTGTCTAGCCAAAACTGAATGGACTTTAACCCAGCCCAATGGAGAATGTTGGTATACAGGGCGGTCACATCCAATGTGCACATTAACCAACAAGAATCCAACTGTGTGTCCCTCAGAATCTGTAAGAATTGAGTAGTGTCTTGTATCCTGGCCCTGACCATGGATAAAAGGAGTTGAAGATATTTGGCAAGAAATGCAGCTAAAGATTCCATAAGTGACCCCCTGCCTGAAATGATTGGTCTCCCCGGTGGTTTACATGAATCTTTATGAATTTTGGGCAGTAAATAAAGATATTGGGATTGGGGATCAGACACGGTCAAGTGATACAAGGTTTGCTTATTAATAATACCCTTTTTCAGGGCAAGATTCAGAAATCTATCTATTTGCAGTTTGAATTTTGGTGTTGGATCTAATTGCATGTGCATATAAAATTGCCCATCAGATAGCTGTCTTTCGGCCTCTTCAAGATACATTAGCCAATCCATAACCATGACCTCCCCACCTTTGTCAGCTGGTAATATGACAATGTCATGATTATTCCTAAGCTTGGTTAACACCTCCTGTTCCTGCTTGCTAAGGTTGTGTTTCATGTTAGTAAGAAGAAATTTATTGAAGTGTAGATCGTTGAGCACACAATCCTTAAATATAGCAACCTGCTTGTCCATGGGTGGCATGAAAGAGGATTTCTGGAAATGAAAATGAGTAGATCTTTGAGCCTGAATGTCATCTGCAAAAAACAATTTTAGATTCAACAATCGGCAAACATTTGAGACATCATTGGTAAATGTATCCTCATTAACAAAAAAAACAGGGACAAAATTAAGACCCTTGTTGAGTAGTTTTATTTCAGCTTCAGAGAGTGAGTAGGTGGAAATGTTATGCACATTACTGGTTTCTCTTAATATGGTAGAATCAAATCCAAAAGATCTTGAATGGTGTTTGCGGGACTGGTATTTCCTGCTCCCTCTATGCTTGCCTCCCCTAAAGGGTCAGTACTTAGGGGTCTCTTAGCTGCCTGTGACTCAGAGGTGGGGGGTGATTTCAATGTCAGTGGCAGAGGATGAGTCATCCCCAGATGTGCCACTGCGTCCATTAGGGCCTTTTTTTAGTATGGACTGGGGTGTCTTTCTTTTGAAGATTGGTTTGGTCTTATCCTGCTCAACAAATCTGACATTTTTCTGTAACCCAAAAGGTTTACCTTTCTCATAATCCATGATATCACAGGTAAATTTGTGGGTCTTCCTGGTTTTAAGCTGTTGCTCTAAAGTGAGTAAGTCCTTGGCTAATTGATTAACATACTTATCAAAAAAAGGATCCCCCTCAAAAAGTCTAACCTCTTCACATATTGTTTTAACTTTAAGAATGAACTTGTCTATTGTCCGCTCATAATATGGAATAAGAATTTCAACAAAGGCCATAGAAGCCTTATGCTGGGCTTGAGCCCATTCATCTAATAATAAATCATCTGCCAAACTCACCAAGGGTTGAATGTGAATCCTAAGGCCACGTGGAGAAATTCCCAATACCCTGTATGCCTTGAACAGTTAGAGATGTCAGACATTGGTCCTATGGGACTTCATATTCTTAGTCTGTTTGAGAAAATATGTTGAGCATATGTTTTCAGAATCATTAGGGCCTAGTGTGAAATTATCTATAGAGGTTTGACCCAATCCAAAAACATACAGGTCATCCCTGTCTGCAGAGAGACCTTGTAAAAGTTTTGTGAGATCCATAATATTAATAGGGCAATCCTAAAAATTGTTTAATTAAATATAATCTTAGCCCCAACAAAAACCTGAAAAGCTGCGGAGATATGAATAAAAATACCAATACTGAAAAACAGTTTACACCAAATATATAAATTCAGTTGAAAAGGCAATATATGTTCCAATGCCAAATATTCAACTGTTGTGGCAATCCTAGTATGATACAACCAGAAACACTCCCCTAATAACATAAAACATTCAAAACATGCAAATGCTTGATTGTAAACTGTAGTCAATATATATGTGCCCAATAAAAGGCAACCAAAGATGGTATAAAAAATGTGAACCATAAAATTATGAATCATGTCCCAAAAATAATGCCATGGTAATATCACAACAATGAAGAAGTGAAAAAATATCCAATAAATCTCCTGAAAGAAACAATGAAGGAGGGAGCAAATACTCCCTACAGGTTACGGCATACTAAGAGTAGACCGGCTAAACAAAAAAGGAGGTGGTGTACCTATAATATTTAAACAACATCTAAACATCCAGATCTTAAAATCATCAGCTCCACAAATAGGCAATGAAGAAATAATATATACCGACCTCAAAATTAACCGAAACAAAACCATCAACATAATTGGATGCTACTTCCCACCTGGCCAAAACATCCCTCCACTAGAAAACCTCCTCAGCTGGTCTACCCACCATCTCCCCCAAGAAACTATCATCTTAGGTGATTTCAATATTGACTGGCAATCCTGTTCTGGCAACAATCCAACCCATCATGTACACCTTCATGGCTTCACCCAACTAGTCCAGTCACCAACAAGGATAAATAAAAACTCCAGCAAGCACTCTACCCTGGATTGGATACTAGTCAGTAAGAACCCCCAGTCATATATAACAGGCTGCTTATCAGTATAGCCTCAGTGATCACTCCCCAACATTCCTACTCAAAAAATACCTGTACCAAGCTAAACCTGTCGTCTATCGTCAAATACGTAAAAAAATTCACTTTAACCCACTCACATTCATCTCATCCCTCAAAGAATGTAACTGGCATGCTCTAAAGTACCTCAGTCTAGATGACGCAGTTGAATCTTTTAATACTACCTTCTTGAACATCCTTAATTACCATGCCCCCATAAGATTTTCCAGAACCAAAGCACAACCCTCCCCATGGCTACAGAAAACCACTAAGTCAGAAATGAAAAACAGGGATAAAGCCTGGGAGCACTGGCGCAAAACCAAAACTCCTGCAGCTAGACAGAAATTCCTAGAACTACGCAATAGAGTCAAAAAGCTAATAAACAGGACAAATTCCAATACTACCAGTCTGCCCTAGACTCCTCACAACACAGCCCCAAACAATTCTGGTCCTCCATAAACTCCATCCTCCACCCAGGTAAAGTCAGTACCCCTCCTCCTAACATCCCTCACTCCTCAGAAAATATTGCTACCTCATTCAACACACACTTCACCCAAACCATACTATCACTAGCTAAACAACACAACCCCCCTCCAACCCACACCTTCAACTAGTAATCTCTCCACTGCCTTTTCTTTTTCTCCTGTACCTACCTCCAACATAAAAAACTCTTAACTAAACTTAAACCCACCAAATTAGTAGCAGACAACCTCCCAAGTGAATACCTACAAATCGCAGCTGATGCTCTGGCCTACCCAGTATCCATCTTGATTAACCGATCTCTGTCAGAAAGTTACGTTCCCACATTGTGGAAAGTCTCACATATAATTCCCTCCACAAAGGCGGACCCTCTGCAGAACTAACCAATTACCGCCCCATAGCTATTCTCTCTCCACTCTCCAAAATACTAGAGAGATGCATACACTCTCAGGTCTCACACTACCTCCTTACTAACAACCTCCTTTCCAGTACTCAGCATGGTTTCCGACCAAACCATAGCACCACCACTGCCTTATTCTCCTTTACAAACACTATCCTTCAGCATAAAAACAATGGCTATCTCTCCTCTGCTACTTTCCTAGACCTATCTAAAGCATTTGACATGGTCCCACACAAACAACTTATCTCTGTCCTCAATAACCTATCCTTCTCACAATCAGTCGCCAACTGGTTTCAGAGTTACCTGTCTGACCGCCAACAATCCGTTGTATGGCAGAATGACATATCTCCTCAACTACCTGTCTCCATAGGGGTTCCCCAAGGATCCATCCTTGGACCCCTACTTTTCTCTGTTTACACCAATAATCTAGCCTCTGCCACCAAACATGGCACACTCATCCAATACGCAGATGACTCTACCATCATCTGCTCAGCCCAGTCTCTACCCAAACTGCAAAAAGTCACACAGGAAGCCTTTTCCTCTGTTGAAACATGGTTATCTGATGCCCAATTAATACTCAACCCAAACAAAACTAAACTACTCATCTTCCAACCCACCAAACATACTCAAAACTACTCTCACTTTAACATCACAGCAAAAGACAACACCACTATATACCCAACTGAACACACCAAATTGCTAGGAGTGGAAATAGACAATAAACTAAAATTTGACAATCACATATCCATGACCATAAAAAAAGTCCACAAAAAACTAGGAGCATTATACAGAAATAAACAATTTCTCACCAAAACAGCAAAGATTTCAATAGCAAATTCCCACCTTATCTCCACCCTACTTTATGCCTCTCCAGTATATACCAACCTAAGGCAATGTGATCTAAACAAGCTAGAGACCTGCTACAACAAAATCGCAAAATTCACCACAGGGGCATCCTACCATAGTCACCACTGTCTCTCACTTGCTGAACTGGGCTGGCTTGAATTCCCTCACCTCCTTCAGTGGTATCAACTCTCACTCACCCACAAACTAGTAAACCATCCACTAAATGTCCCATCCCTCCAGAATCTACTCCAACCCTATCGCACCACCAGACCACTAAGATCCAGCAACAAAAATCACTTGCAGATCACTAAAGCCAATAACTCTGCTGGTGAAGCACTATTCTCTTGCGCCATAGCCAAATTATGGAACTCACTCCCACCCACAATTACCTCCGTACCATCATGCACCAACTTCAAAACTTTATTAAAAGCGCACCTAAAACATGCTGGCTATGCCCTTGCAACTCCCACTCTAATATCATCCACCCCATCCAACTACTACCTTTCTTTCACCTCCACTAACTACCTTGATGATAGCAAGCTCAGATGCTCATAAGCCTAGTACTTATTATACAGCAGGAACTTCTCATTGTTACATTTGTTAATGCCTGTTATGTACTTCACAGATAAAGATTCTAGTTGTCTACTGATGTACTATGTTCTTCATCTGTAAATATGTTGTAAGTAATTTCTGTGTTAAATTGTTAATCACTATGTAATCCAATGTAACTACTGTCTGTTTATTTTACTGTGGAGCTTTTCTCCCCGGGCCTCCGCTGAAAATGGACCCATGTCCAGTCGGACACTCCCGGTCAACAAATTTAAATAAATAAATAAATAAAATAAATGAAAACCCAATCCACTAGGTCTCACCCAAATATCAGCAGGATATGTCTGAATAAAGACAAACACACTCGACCTAAAAGGCCCAGTGGTAAATGATGATTATCATACTGAAATGGCTGATTCCATGGAAAATATCAGCTGATAAATTCAGATTATAACAACCAAAATTAAATGGTGTCCCAAAATGTCTATTATCTGTTCAAAATGTTGACAATGAATGTCCGATATTGGTTTATAATCCATTGAGTTCAATTCATTGATTACACTGAAGCATACCAGCCTAAGATTTATTTAAAATTCACAGTATCTGTAATTAGTTCCAAGGAACAAAATCAGCAGTTGCCAAGCAGCCACTGAAAAGTATTACATCTGCAACCCAAGCAGTGCAAACTCCACTGTTGGAAAGACGGCCAAAGAAACCAAAAATCACTCCATTCATGGGTTCAGGGTGTGTTCTAAAGGAAAATCCAATGGCCGACCTTCGTCGCTGCCGCTGGTTCTGTTGTCTCCTCATAAATATGCTCCTGAAGCAAACACAATACTGAAATTGTGCCGAACAACACAAAATAGATCGACATTCATCACTACCCAAACAAATCCAATAATTCAGGTCTCACTTCGGTAAGTAAAAAGAAACTCATCACAGTGGATAATGAGAAGAGCCAAAATGCCTGTGGCTTATAATTTGACAGTCCAGCCCTGTAGATAAAATTAACGTAAGATGCAGTAAACCGCAAGTATCTAAATGTTGAAAATAAATGAACAGGCATACACTAGCAAGCCACGGACCAAACGTACCTTGTAGATTCAAGAAACAGAATTGAAAAGTTGGCTGCACATCCTAAGAGAGGCTTGTAAAGGCTAAAAGCACATAAATGGAGTCTCTGCCATTGATATCAACAGTCACCCCCATGAGCCAACAACGGAAACAAGCCAGTCAATGTAGAACAAGGAAATCCGCAATACGGCAGATGCATGGACTGAACCACTGTAGTCAAAAACCAAGAAATGTCCAGCACCAAGGGTAAAATTATTAACAGTTTAATATGGCAACTCCAAAATAGAAATAAAGATGAACAGCAGACCAGTTCTGGCCAAAAATTAGCCTTCCTCTGTGCTATAACAATAAAAATCCATGAATGTACTAAAGGAAAATCGAATGGCCGACCTTCGTCGCTGCCACTGGTTCCATTGTCTCCTCGTAAATATGCTCCTGAAGCAAACCCAATACTGCTGCTTCCTGGAAAGCACTAGGAAGCCTGAAACTGATACAAGCACTCAGCTCTCCTTGTCAATAAGGAGAAATTAATCATAGGCACTAAACAGCCTATAATTGCAAAGTGCCTTGCAAAGGTAAGGGAAAACAGCTCTTAAACTTTACAAAAAAGCACCTAAACAGGCATGTCCAAGGGTCAGCTTCCGGTGATTTCTCCTGTCCACCTGGTGAATCTGGGCATACTGGGGCAATGTGGCAACTGCCTCATGTACACAGACAATCCTCTCCTCCTACCACCCAACACTACAACCTGCGAGATATGCACTTACATAGCCAAACTGGAAGCAAAGCTCTCGCCGGCCAGGATTGTGCTAGACAGTCAAGAGGAGAAGGTTAACACCTGCATTACACCTCAAGCAACTCATAGCCCTTCAAAACCCACACCATCAACACCCACACATAGCAACACTAAACCCACATATGCGGAGACCCTTAACATTAACCTGCCCAAGCAACAAGGACCTCCAAAGCCGAAACGCAAACAAACACCAGTCACAACCAAAGTGACACATAGCTCACAACACCAGTATGCCACCCAACAACAGCCCCTAAGGCAAGACAATGTACCCAACACTTTAGTCATAGGTGACTCTATAGTCAGACACACTGATGTCCCACTCACCAGGTTGAACAAGGAGAAAATTACAGTCAGCTGCCTGTCAGGTGCCAGGATCCACCACATAACGCATGCACTCAAGTCACTCCACAACAAGTACAAATACGACTCTGTCATTGTCATTGCTGGAGTGAATGACTTGAGACGTACCTCCCTGGACTACATGAAAAGAGACATGGAAGAGCTTGTGGATCATGTGACCCAGGCAGGTATGACCCTAGCCCTGAGTAGCATCCTGCCTTCGCCCAGAATGATACCACAGTATAAGGACAAAATGATTGACTTCAACAATTGGCTAAGCTTCTGGTGTCATTCAAAGGGGATCCAGTATTTGTCTGCCTGGGAAGACATGATCGACAAACCACGATGCTTTGCCAGAGATGGTCTGCACCTGTCACCCCTGGGATTCAGGTTACTGGCTAAAGCTGTTGCCACCCCATAGTGCCTTTTTTAGGCAAGGTTCAAAGGATAAAACCACCACCGTAACAGATACAAGCATGCAAAATCTGAAGGTAATGCTACTCAATGCTAGATGTCTAAACCTCAAAATGCACTCTCTCGAGGCACTCATAAAAATGGAGAACATCGATATCTGTGCAGTAACTGAGACCTGGTTTAAGGCTCCAGAGAGCACCCCTGCAATACCAGGCTACAATTCTTACCACACTTTTCGGCCACAAAACCAAGACCGAAACACTAAAGGTGGAGGAGTGTCCATATCCACTAAGGATATTCACACCTCCAGGCTAGTTGCCCAACACAATGCATCTGAAATTCTCCAGGTGCAACTAACACTAGGTAAGACTGCAATCCAAATTGTAGCTTGCTACAGATCCTCCACCCCAAGATTTTCACTACACCTTTCTAAACATACTGGAAAATATTAAGATACAACCAAACATCCAAATACTGGGTGATTTCAACTACCCTGCCATTAATTGGGAAAACTACTCAGGTGCCAACTCCTTTTCCAATGGTTCCTGGAATTCATAAATTTCAACGCCCTGGATCAACTAATCCAATGTCCCACCAGGGGCTCCAATATCCTAGACCTGGTCATTACCAACATGGGAGATAGATGCTCCACACCAGTGGTCACCCCCTCATTGGTCAGGTCTGACCATAAGCAAATCACCCTTGACATCCACATCCCACCCCCACCCACCAGTAAGGAAACCTCCTTAAAAAAACTTCTTCAAAGCCAACTTCATGCTACTGAAGTCAGAAAGTGACAAACTTCACAACACCCACTGTTAGAAAAATATGTATTAATGTGTGTATTAGCAATATGCTTAGTGCATTTAGAAGCTTGAAAAGAGTTAACATATTTATTCTATTCCATACTGCATAAATCTGTACAAACTGCAGTTGCTTTCTGACCTTGTACTGTTAGCTAAAATCTTGCTTGTGCCTTGGAAATTTACTGAGAAGCAGGTGATTTCTGCTTGTGTTAGGAAAATAATGAATAGAACAATACTACTTGTATGAAACTTAGACAAGAAGTTCCACTGTGCCATGAGAAAATACACAACTGTAGAAGTTACAGATAATTAGCACAAAGCCTGCTTGAAAATATGAACTGCAATCAGCATTTGCTTGTATCTGTATTAGAAAAGTACCTTGAAAAGTAACACTGTACAATAGATGCTTGTAGACGGATTAATGATCACCAAGGCCAGGTTGTTTTTCTGAAAAGTTTCTCACAAATCTAGTCAGGTCAGCAGAAAATCTGAAGTAACATCTGCTGTAGAACAATGCTAAAAGTTGCGTTTGATTACGTCAGCTTAGAAGGCCATGTCTTGTAAAATAGTATAAGAATGAACATACTTCCTGTTAGTAGTTAGACAAATCCTTGTATTTGCATATTTTTGTCTCCTTGCTGCAAGTGAATTAAAGTGCCTTAACTGAAACTTACGTGCATTGGTCTTTGAAGTTTTTTCCTTTGACAGATTGGTCCTTCGGACCGGAAACCTTCACTTTGCCTCGGATCATACAGGCCAGGTGGCTTGAAACCGTACGGGGAAGAAACCACATTGGTTCTTCTTATTTGAAAAGTCCTCCGACTGAATTGTCATACAAAAGAAGCCAGCCACTTTCTGATCTGCGACTGAAGGACGGGTTTACTCGAACCAGGTGATCAATCACGAAGGCTCAGGTAAGGTGAATCTACCTTCTTTTTCTGTTTTAGATCAGGGACTAGATTTGTATTTGTTCTGTTAAGACTTTATTTATAAGTCAGGGACAGAAAGATTACTGTCTTGTCATAGATCAGGGAAACAGAGCAGGTAGGCAGTCATTCTGAAGAGACTATAAAAATATCCATGGTACCACATTAAAAATAAGGTGTTACGTAACGAAGGGTAGAACAAAATGGGTAATAATTGTACAAAAAGGTCCCAAAATCCGCCGTTAACTGAAGACGCGAAATACATGCAGTCACAACGTGCTGATAATATTAAATACTACTCAAAATGGGTTAATAAGTATGAATTTGATGGTAAACTAGAAAAATCCTCACTTGTCAAACTTGTCAAACAGCTTAAAACTGATTCTAGAAGTCGGGTAAAAAAAGCAACGACAATTAGGAATTCCTCAGGTACACAGGTGGATTGAGGAAGTAAACCGAAGGGAACAAAAGAGTAATAATTCAAAAGCAATGTTTTTAGATAAGGAGGACAATAACTTAGTAATAGCGTCAGCCCCTCCGCCTCCTTTACTAGAATATGAGGCAAGTGAACAACTTAGTCCACCCCTGTGATATCCTGCTGTCATTGCAAGTAGAGACACTACAAAAGCGAAACCGTTTGGTAGAGATCCCATCGAGACCAGGTCTCGAACACGGGCAGGAAACTCAAAAGGGGACATTGAGTTATATCAAATGGGTAGAAATTCACGATTTATGAGTGAAGAAGAAATATGCCCACTTATAGAAGTGCCTAATCCTCAGGCAGGCAAGAAGGTCAGGACCCAACTATTCTAGTGTATAGACCCTGGACTCCGGAAGACATCCGGAAAGCCACTGAGGGAATTCCCCATCCAAAAGTTAATTTTAGAAAGTTCTTAGAAGATTTGCAAGGAATGAGGCTGAGTTATAATTTAAACGGAGAAGAGGTAGAAAAAGTAGTCAGACAAATTGTGGGACCTGATTGGCACATGATTAGTGGCGACTGGAATCCCCGTGATATTGCGCTCAGGCCCCTCCCACATAGCAGAGCAGAATTAGACAACAGATTGAAAGGTCTTACAGACCGAATCTCTGAGAAATGGAAGCCTAGGGCAGACTGGACTTGCATTAATCAATGCATCCAACAGGAAGGTGAAGCTGTTGACCGATATTATGCCAGACTATTAGAATGTTTTAATAACCATTGTGGAATGCAGGTTCCTGAAGATCAGACACATGATTCCCCATATGAGCAGCAGTTAAAGAATGCATTTTTGAAAGGCAGTATTGCACCTATAAGCAACTTTATTACAAAACACATGGTAGATCATCATACAAGCAGGCTACAATCATTGCTTGAATATGCTAGGCATGTCGAAAGGCATTTTAATAGCAAAAAGTAAAAGAAAGCCCAAGTATTTTCTGTAGAAGATGGAGCAGAAGTATATGTAGTACAGTCCGGGAAAAAGGGAAAGAAAAATGCCCAGGAAAACAAACAATCTGATCAACGATCAGAGGACTTTGAAGGGCGAAAGAAAAGGGGTGAATGTTTTAAATGCGGTAAGAAAGGACACTTGGCAAGGGATTGCAAGAAAAACAAGAAGGCAACCACGGAGGATAAGGAGGGTGAGGACTGACTATATGGTAGTCAGGAATCACTAGAAGGGGATAGCGGAGAAAGGACAAATGAGTATGTGATAGAGGGAGTAGAGAATGTGACAGAAGAAATAGAGGAAGTGCAAGAAGTCACGGATATTGAAGAAAATGAAATATTGGATTTGGCTTTATTGAGCTTAGAGCTCTATTTAGCAGACACAAAACCAGAAGTTACACTCCTGGTAGAAGGGAGGGAAGTCAGATTCTTGTGTGACTCAGGGGCATCACGGACCCTGGTACATCCTTCCAAACTGCCGGAGAATTCAGAGTCACTTGATTACATATTAGTTAAAGCAGCTAATGGACAGCTGTATCGGGAGCCCCTCTCCAATAATATTGTGATAACTGATCCTGTTTCAGGATTGACCCAGAAAAGCAAAATTGTTGTTTCTGCAAAATGCCCAGTAAACCTCTTGGGCAGAGACCTTATGCAGCTATTTGGTATAGCAGTAGTTCCAACTATGCAGGGTATGGAAGCACAGCGACAAATTGATACCTTTGCAGTGCAATCGGAGGGTGAAATGTTTTATTGGTACAGCCAGGACTTGGTTACGACTGGTCCAGGGGCAGTGACCGAGGAGTTGATGAATGTAGCCATCAGCAAGTTCCCCTCTCTTGACATTGACAAACAACATTTGTTGCACTGTACTCTGTATTATTGTAATACACCAGGACCTGATAAGGAATATGAGCAAGAATTGTTTAGAAATTGTGCAAACAGATTGGTATTATGTAATCTGTACTGGGACACAGAAGGGAACAGTGTAGTCAGCTGTTCATTGCCCCAGGAGTTCTTTGCACTTTATAAATCTAATCGATTACCACATGTTAGCTTAACTAAGGACAAGAATGTAAAATGGATAGACTTAGGAGAAAAAGTCATGAGATGGGAAAAACAGACAGAGTTAGAACTGTCAGAACAGGGAATACAAGTGCAGAAGCTGAATTGGATAACTCAGACCCACCCAGCTGTACACTTGCAGTCTAGCAAGGACAAGCTGATTGGCACTCCTATTGAAGGAGGAAGAGAATGCCTTACAGAATATACCAGAAAATCTCTGGTCAACAGGAAAATCAGATGTAGGACTTATTCATACAGCAGGACTAGTTACTATTATGCCAAAGTCAGCATTTAGACCACAAAAGAGACAGTATCCCTTAAGAAAAGATGCAGAGGTAGGAATCAAACCTATTATAGCAGCTTTACTTAAGGAAGGGGTGCTGGTGGAATCTCCTGATTTACCATGTAACACACCCTTATTTCCTGTTAAGAAAGCGAATGGAGAGTGGCGTATGGTCCAAGATTTACAAGCTGTAAATGACGCAGTAATACCAAGGGCACCTACGGTGCCAGACCCACACAACCTGTTGAATGATTCAAAACCTCAACAGAAATATTTTTCTGTGGTAGACATCAGCAATACATTCTTTTTGATACCGATACACCCTGACAGCCAGCATTGGTTTGCATTCACATTTCAGGGGGAAAGGTATACATATACGTGACTACCACAGGGGTATTGTGAAAGTCCAACAATATTCTCACAAGAAATGGCAAGCAACTTGGCGGGATTTACCCCACCAAGAGGTAGTCAGATTTTGCTTTATGTTGAGGATATCCTGCTGGCGTCCCCCACCCAGCAAGACTGTAAAGAAGATACCATAGCACTATTACAATTTTTAGCCACTGAAGGACATAAAGTAAACAAAAATAAACTGCAGCTTTGTAAAAAAACAAGTTAAATACCTAGGATATGTAATATCCAAGGAAGGTAGGACATTAGATGAGGACAGAAAATAGCGATTTTGCAAGCACCAAAACCCACTACCAAGAAGGAAATGATGTCCTTCCTGGGTATGACTAATTTTTGTCGGAGTTGGATTCCAAACTATGCCTTGGAATCTGCACCGTTGACTAACCTGATTTATAAAAAGCCTATGGCAGCACAGGATTTATTACAATGGACACCAGAAGCAGAATCTTCTTTCTGCAAACTGAAACAGCTAATAGCGTCCTCATTAGTCTTGGGATTACCAAACTATCATAAACATTTTTTCCAAACTGTAGATTGTAAGCAAGGTTATATGACATCAGTGTTAACACAGCAGCATGGGGACAAGCAACGTCCTATTGCTTATTATTCATCACAACAGGACCCAGTGGCACAGTCTTTACCTCACTGTGTACAAGCAGTAGTTGCAGCTACAATGGCAGTACAGGCTTCGGCCTCAGTAGTGTTGTTCCACCCTCTCACATTGAGAGTGCCTCATGCAGTCGCAATTATTTTGCTGCAAGAGAAGGTAGCATATCTTTCCCCTGCTAGGCATCTTTCCTGTATGACTATATTGTTGAGCCAACCTCATATGACAATTGAACAATGTATGACTTTGAATCCTTCTACCTTGCTCCCAACCCCTGCAGATGGCACACCACACAGCTGCCTGCAGGTGATTAAGCAAAAGACATTGCCTAGAAAAGATCTTACGGATGTTCCCTTGAATGATACCGAGGTGACATACTACGTGGACGGCTCATGCAAAAGGGGTCCTGCAGGACAGATCCTAGTAGGATATGCAGTAGTTTCTGACACAGACATTATAGAAGCTAAATCTTTACCACATAGTTTATCTGCACAGGCAGCAGAATTGATTGCCTTGACATGGGCATGTACCTTAGCAAAGGGTAAATGTGTAAACATTTTTACTGACAGCCAGTATGCTTTTTCTACTGTACATGTTTTTGCACAACAGTGGAAAAATCGAGGAATGATAACATCTACTGGCAAACCAATCAATCATGCACAGTTTATTTTAGATCTTTTAGAATCTATTCAGTTACCTCAGAAAGTAGCTATTTGTAAATGCACAGGTCATACCAAGCAACAGGACAGGATTTCAAAAGGTAATGCGAGAGCTGATACAGCTGCAAAGCAGACAGCTTCAGAAGTATTTCTTTTGAATGAGGAACTACAACCCTCTGAGATTTTAGACTTAGAAATGTTGAAGATAATGCAAACACTTACTATGCAAACTGAAAAACAAAAATGGGTAAAATGAGGAGCAATTCTCGAAAAGGGGCTGTACATCTCTAAAGAAGGAAAACCGATATTGCCGTCTAATTTGTTTAGATATGCAGCTTTGTTGAGCCATGGGCAGTGCCATGTCTCAACAGGGCGGATGGTACAGCTGGTGAACCAAGTGTTCACGACATACGGATTTACAAACTACTCTAAAAAATTGTGTTCGTTATGCCACATCTGTAATAAACATCATGCACAATGGGCGTTAAAGCCCAAGCAAGGGAGTTTCCCTACACCACCGTATCCGTTTCATACTATTTGTATGGATTTCATAGAGTTGAATAAATGTGAAAATAAGAAGTATTGTCTTGTCATTGTAGATATGTTTTCCAGATGGGTGGAAGCATTTCCGACTAAAAATCCAGACGCTACGACGGTGGCCAAAGTTCTTGTTAAAGAAATCATCCCTAGATTCGGCATTCTGGAAAGGATCTACAGTGACAACGGCACACACTTCGTAAATCAGACCATACAGCAGTTAAGTAAACATTTTTGCATTTCTCTAAAGAATCATTGTGCGTATCACCCGCAATCAGCAGGGCTAGTAGAGAGGCATAATGGGATTTTAAAGAGTAAGCTAAGAAAATTAATGATAGAAACACAGAGAAACTGGGTGTACTGTCTGCCCCTGGCACTGTTGAGCATGAGAACTGTTCTGAATGCAAAAGGATTGACTCCTTTTGAAAAACTCTTTGAAAGGGCTTACTATATACCTCAGCGGAAATCTCTCATGCCTGCAGACCAGAAAACTGACAGTACATTAGCAGAGTATATGCGTAATTTGTTAAATTCTAAACATTTGTTGCAGTTAAATTCTGTTTCAGATAAAAAACGAACCAGACCATCAGAAGTGGCAGTGCCCCCTGGAGCGTGGATCTGGCTGAAGATAGTTAAGAGGAAAAATTGGGCATCTCCAAAGTGGGAAGGTCCATATCAAGTGCTTTTGTCAACACCCACTGCAGTCAAAATTGAGGAACATGCCTCTTGGATCCACTTGACGCACTGTAAATTAGTTAAAAACTTTGGACTGGACAAAAATCTTGTTACATGCCAAGAGCAAAAATGATAGAGTCCAGAAGAAACAGGAATGCAGAACAACCCTTTCCTCAGAAGTATTGCATAATCATCCTGTTAACTGAATTAGTGACAATAATGTTTTTGTTGTGGCCTTTTCTTTTCCCAGCCACACAAACTGAACTGAATAAATGTGAAGCATTACTCATAAACTGGCATCCAAACTTTAACACTTACCAGGCAATTAAATATGTGTATGCTGAGACTTTCAATGTTTCAAATTGCTGGATTTACACAGCTTTGCCGACAGCATACGGGGGGGGTTATTAATGACTACAGTCCCCCCAGGGGTCAATGAGACCTCGGAAAACTTGATTTATGATACCTCGACCATTACAGCACAAAATAAAATAGCATTGCACTTGTCTGTTCCACAAAAGGGAACTGTGTGTTTTTATAAAAATGATACTGTTCAGGTGGGTTGGAGAAATTGCAATGTGACTGTTCCTTATAGATGTTACACTAAAGGTAACAAAGTAGATCTTTATTGTAATACAAACTATGAATCATTTCTTGGATTGATGCACAAAACACTTGAAGTAAAACATAATTCTGTTCTTTATAAACAGCTGTCTATAATTGATAGAAAAATGTTTCATGCAGGGCTAGTGTATATTCATAGCAAGGTTACTACTAAAGTAGAGGATTGTTATTTTGTGTGTGGCAGAAAGGCATACAAATGGTTACCTGAGAATTGGTCCGGCCGTTGTTTTTTGGGTTACCTGGTTCCGGCCATATGACACACTGCAGTTTTGCCTCATGGAAAAATTTAAAATGTCCGAGAAGTCGTCAAGAAGCCTGTAAATCCAGTGGGACAAAGCGATGTGCGTTAGAAAGACCATCACTCTCTAGGCAAAGGACTGACACACATGGACTTGAGTGATAGCGTTATATCGTGGGCAGGCATATCACCAGCATATGGAGCAGTGAAATCGATCTGGGAGCTGAGAAAACTGTCAAAACTTCTCGAAGTAATGAGCAATGCAACTTTTTCTGCTCTCGAATTGGTGACTGATGAACTGAATGCTATGAGAACTGTAGTGCTCCAAAATCACATGGCTCTCGACTTCACCCTAGTGGCGAGAGGTGGTACATGCACTTTAATCCAAGAAGAATGCTGTTCGTATATTCCTGACCATAAACACGAGATAGACAATCATCTTGAGGTAATTCAGCAAGTGTTGACCATGACCAAACCAGGCACAAACCCACTGATGGACTTTTTCCAGAAATGGTTTGGGGGTGGGGTACCATCCTAATGAACATCCTGATTGCCATTTGTGTAGGTATGCTCCTACTGGGAGTATGTGTTTGTTGTGGTATCCCCTGCATGAAAAGACTGATTAAAGACCTTATAGACATGTCGGTTTCTGAAACCTTATATCAAAGTACTGAGTTTGAAGAACTGTTAAAAGACTAAAAGCTTTCATAAGTTTAAACTGAAGGACTCTCTTAACTGCAAATCCTGAGTGGAAGAGGTTAGGAAAAAAAAACAAACTGTTTATGCTTATCTCGAAGGTAGAATAAAAGTATTAATAGGGGGGAAATGTTAGAAAAATATGTATTAATGTGTGTATTAACAATATGCTTAGTGCATTTAGAAGCTTGAAAAGAGTTAACACATTTATTCTATTTCATACTGCATAAATCTGTACAAACTGCAGTTGCTTTCTGACCTTGTACTGTTAGCTAAAATCTCGCTTGTGCCTTGGAAATTTACTGAGAAGCAGGTGATTTCTGCTTGTGTTAGGAAAATAATGAATAGAACAATACTACTTGTATGAAACTTAGGCAAGAAGTTCTGCTGTGCCATGAGAAAATACACAGCTGTAGAAGTTACAGATAATTAGAACAAAGCCTGCTTGAAACTATGAACTGCAATCAGCATTTGCTTGTATCTGTATTAGAAACGTACCTTGAAAAGTAACACTGTACAATAGATGCTTGTAAACGGATTAATGATCACCAAGGCCAGGTTGTTTTTCTGAAATGTTTCTCACAAATCTAGTCATATCAGCAGAAAATCTGAAGTAACATCTGCTGTAGAACAATGCTAAAAGTTGTGTTTGATTAAGTCAGCTTAGAAGGCCATGTCTTGTAAAATAGTATAAGAATTAAGATACTTCCTGTTAGTAGTTAGACAAATCCTTGTATTTGCATGTTTTTGTCTCCTTGCTGCAAGTGAATTAAAGTGCCTTAACTGAACCTTACGTGTATTGGTCTTTGAAGTTTTTTCCTTTGACACCCACGCAGACGGGATCTGGAAGTTCGACTGCAGAATCCTACACTAAGGCACTGTATGAGCACATCCACTCGTGCATGAATCGTGCCATCCCAAATAGAACCAAGATGCTCTTCTCCAAAAAAAAGGAAGCCAATCTGGTGGTCCCCTTCTATAAACAAACTATACAACAGAAGGAAGAAACTGTTGCAGAAAAGAGGAAAATCCCAGGATGCAAAAAACTCCCTCACCAGCCTCAGTAAGAAGCTGAGATCCCTCATAAAATCCTCAAAAGCTAGTTATGAAAATAAAATTGCCAAAGATTCCAAAGACAACCACAAGGCATTCTATAATTATGTCAAGAATCTAAATGGCAATGCTCAGATCTGCTCTGAGCTACAACAGAATGGCATTAAATATACTGATCCCAAGGATATTGCCAATATCCTGGCACATCGATTTAGTGCCAATTTCACCCCCCTCTCACCCCCTAAAGGGAACATCTCAATACCAAAAGATTGCCAAATTCCGATAATCACGGCCACACAGGTAGAAACTGCACTCTTCAAAGCTAAGAATACAGCATCCATAGGAACAGATGACATCCCAGGCTGTGTACTACATGAACTACAAAATGAGCTGGCACATCAACTAAGTGTCATGTTTAATCATAGCCTCACCTCAGGCTTCGTGCCCACTGAGTGGCACACAGCTACAGTTATCCCGCTCCACAAGGGAGGATCCACCTTGGATCCCGGGAACTACCGTCCTATCAGTCTGACAAGCCTGATCTGCAAGGGCATGGAACGCATTATCATGGAACTTATAAACAAAGACATTGGCAACCTTCAAACACTGGACCCCACCCAGTTTGGGTTTGTGAAGGGACGATCTTGTTTCCTGAATCTGATTGACTTCTTCGAATCAGTCTCCAGAGCTGTGGACGAGGGTAAGGTGGTCCACACAGCCTATCTGTACCTTGCCAAGGCCTTTGACACCATCCCCCACTCTGGAATCATAGATAAACTTACTAAGCTGGGCATAAATCCCTACATCACTCAATGGGTTGCCAACTGGCTTACTGACAGAACCCAGACTGTAAAAGTAGCCGACTCCAAATCCAGCTCCAGACAAATGACAAGTGGAGTACCTCAGGGTTCAGTCCTGGGACCACTCTTATTTGGCATCTACTTCTCTGAAGTACAGGCCAACACTAAGGGTCTCTGGCTAACAAAGTTCGCAGATGATTGCAAACTGGGAGCCATTATTGAATCCCCAAATGATGTGGATATTCTACAAAAGGGCCTTACAGAAACAGATGCCTGGTGCCAGAGCCATGGGCTCAAGCTTAATGCCAAGAAATGTATAGTTATCCCCTTTGGAAAAAAACATGTACCCATGAATTACCACATAGGTGGCAGGACACTAAACATCGAAAGTGTGATGAGAGACTTAGGGACACAGGTGGACAGTGGTCTCACTTTCGATAACCACATCGCCACAACAGTCAGGAAATCCTTCTATGTGGCAAACCTCATCACTAAGGGATTTTCATTCAGAAAAAAGGAGGTCATTGTCCCACTGTACTCATCCCTCATTAGACCTATTATAGAGTATAATGCCTCATTTGGTATGTACCTCACAAGACATCTGCAACAGCTGGAAAAACCACAGAAATACCTCACTAAAAGAATCACAGGCCTAAAGCAGATGCCATATGCTGACCATCTAAAAAAACTCCAGCTATACTCTGTGGCATATCGTCTACTCAGAGGTGATCTCTGCTTAACATACAAGGCCATGTCAAACCCTGAGTTGTTGGACATGCTCCACTTAAAGAAATCACAATCCCTCAGAGCCACACGCTCCAGGGATCTAAACCTTGTCATCACATGAACAAAACATGCAGGAGGGATAGGTTCCTGACCCAGAGACTCCCCATACTCTGGAATAGACTGCCCATGCATATCAAGCAGAGCGCCTCATTGGCCCTCTTCAAAAGGAACCTTGATGATTGGATGGGAGACAGGAAATTCACCCCGGGGATCATGTCAGTCGCTCTGCTAGACAGGGGTCCAGAGAAGTAAATACTGTGGGAAGAAATATCCAGGGAATTGTTATGGCTAGGCTTGCATAGGCCCTAGGGCCAATAGCCTAGTACCAACCTATGAACCTATGAAATTGTGCCCAACAACCCAAAATAGGTTGACATTTGTCGCTACCCAAACAAATCCAATAATCCAGGTCTCACTTCGGTCAGCAAAAAGAAACACATCACAGTGGATAATGAAAAGAGCCAAAAGGCCTGCAGCTTGTGGATTGACAGTCCAGTCCTGTAGACAAAATTAACGTAAGATGCGGTAAGCCGCAAGTATCTAAATGCTGAAAATAAACAAGCAGGCCATGACCCAAAATTACCTTGTAGATTCAGGAAACAGAATTGAAAAGTTGGCTGTACATCCTAAGAGAGGCTTGCAAAGGCTAAAAGCACATAAATGGAGCCTGTGCCATTGATACCAACAGTCACCCCCATAAGCCAACAGTGAAAACAAGCCAGTCAATGTAGAACAAAGGAATCTGCAAGTATGGCAGGTGCACGGACTGAACCACTGTAGTCAAAAAACAAGAAATATCCAGCACCAAGGTTGATATTATTAACAGTTTAATGTGGCAGCTCCAAAATAGAAATAAAGATGAACAGCAGACTGGTTTCGGCAAAAAAGTAGCCTTACTCAGTGCTATAACAATAAAAAGCACACATATAAGTTTAAATAGTGAACCTGATTACAAAATAGCATCTCATTGGACAATCAATTTACCTCATTCAGGCCAGGTTTAAACAGACCTCCCAACTGATAATCCAGCTGGATTCTGTTTTATTTAACATAGTATGCCAACCAGGTTGAGAGATTCTATTTCCTATAATCCTATCAATAATGATAAATTTAAACTGGGCAGTGGTGTGGGTCATGGTGTGTTTAAATTGTGAACTTTGCATCCTTTTATTTCTTATGTCACTGAGGTGCTCAGAATTATGAACCCTCAGTGACCTAGACGTTTGCCCCACATAAAAAGCAGAGCAAGATCAAGCAGACAGATATATGACCCAGTCAGTGCTACAGTTACCAAAACATGAAATGTTGTAAACCTTGGAAGTGTTGCTGCTGGTGAAAGCTTTGCACTTGAGTACATGTGTTCAGGCTGAACAGTGACCGCAGGCAATGCACCCTACCAGTTTTTCCCCAAATAGTGTGACCTGCTGTGTGTTAGAGAACATCTTATGTTTGTAATGATTGAAATAGGAGCCCAGCATGGGACCCCTATAGTATGAGAAAAGACATTTCAAAGAAAGAACCTCGCAAAGCTTATCATTTGCCATAAGAATTCCCAATGGCGATTAATGATCTGTTTGAAAGTGTTAATGTTACGCCCAAAAGTGTTAACAAGATGAATCAGCTCAATAAAAGGATGTTATTCCATTAGGTCACTGATGACGCCTATTGGGTGAAACCGGTTTGTTTGTACCTTTGTACCTTTGAGAAGTGGCTGTGTCAATCCGAGCAGTCTGAGTTACCATCTGTGTGGATGAATAAAAGGTTTTTCATCAAAAATGTGTGTTTTTCAGCATGTCGAGCGAAGTATTGTCGAGATACTACCAGAATGTTGGATTTATTTTCATGTTGGGCACGCTATATGAATGCAAGTGCTGGAAAGTAGTTGTGTTATATATATATATATATATATATATATATATATATATATATATATATATATATATATATATATATATATATATACACACATTCAATACATTGTTGCTGAAAACAAAATGACCATCAGCACAGGGGAAAAAATATCACCCTGGAGCCTGCCATACCTCCACAGGTGGCTGCAGTGGCACCACCACAGGCAGGACAGGCACACAGCACATTTGGGTCACAACCTGTCAGTGTTGCTTCCACAACTCCTGCCCTCCTTGCTCCACCTGTGTGAAGTGGCTCTTCCCCGGCTGCTGGTACAGTGGTACACTCCAGGATTGGTACTAGTGGAGGTGGTGATTTTATCACCCAGCAGGAGCTGACGGGGCTGGTACAGGGCATTATGGAGAGATGTCTCAGTGCCTGAATCAACAGGATTGAAAAAGTCCTGTGTCGTATTGCCAAAATGATGCCACATCCAGCGCTGACCCAGGCAGCTAATACAGGAGACAGTAATGACAGTTCTAAGGGTGAAGACCAAATTCTTACTGTTCCCAAACTGGATGTGGATTAACCTCTGAGGTCCTCTAACTCTCCCCAGTCATGGTGTCTCCAACCTGTTGTGTCCATCAACATCCTCTGTTTGTCTTGTATATTCTGTACCTCAGAGCCTAGTACATAATGTGCATTACTTATCTGACCGTCTCATTCCTAACCACCTTCCTCAACATTCCGCTCTATCTCTCTCCAAAAAAAAGTAAATAATGAGCATTTGTCACATAAAAAAATTATGCCTCATAGCTCTCCACTTCACGGATGTGTCATCTTGACACACTTGATTGGTCTAATTGGTTATACAACATTATTCTGTTGTTGTCACCCGTCCCTGAAGTGGTGACTCTCCAATGTCATGAACTTCTTTGCATAATTTTACATTTATGTCGTGACGAAGTGGATAGCTTTGGTGGTCTCCCACCTCTCTACAGCAAATTCCTGTATTCTATCCCCTGTATCCTACCCTCTGCTTGCCACCCTCATTTACACCACTGTCAAATCAACCCCTTTTCCCCCATTTAATCTGGTCCAAAAATAGAATTACACACAATAGTTTTGGCCAGAAAAGGCGTATTGAAAAGCCTTCACTATTTGTCCTCAGCATTTTCACAGAAATTGACATTGTACACCCGGCTGAGTGATGGAAAATGGTGTTTCATATTCTATGTCAAAAACTGGTTAGTTTTTTCCGTCACTCACAGTAGTCTGGTTACTTTCACATACATGTGCTTAAATCCACTGTGCTATAGGAATATAGAATAAAGGTGCTACTTTGAAACAGTTGCTCTAACAGTTCTTAAGCTGCTAAATGTAATGAACTAGAAGGTCCTATGTAGTGTTTTGAGATAATTCTTCTCTCTGTAAACTGATGGTTTTGCATAGTGTCAAGGGTTCAGTTACAGCTGTATGTCAAATTATTTTATGTCATTTTATATTCATATCACACATTTAACTGCAAATGTTGGAATGTGTCTCACAACATTTTATGAACATAGCATTGGAGCAGTGCAGCAAGAAAGCATTTGCAAAAATATTCCATACCCAACAGGGAGAGTCAGCAAATCATCCTTGTCCTGCTTATATTTTAATCTTGTTTCTACTCTCCAGTACCTTCTCGCTCCTTATAACAAACATTTTATTGTACAGAGCATGACAGAGTAATAATGAGGAAACACCTACGAGTCCAAAAGTAAATATGATTTCAACACAAGCAAATGGAGCTCACAGAAAAAGTAGAATCACAAAGCAAAATACTTGGGGTTCTAACCATCAACAAAAATATTTTATTATAGTGAAGCTTTCAAGTACACGACTCATTTTCAATGCATTCATAGTACACCACCAGCCACACATTTAAATACACAATAATATCCAGTAGAATTCATTTAAAATGTTACATGGCATAATTACAAAAACTCTATGCAGTCCAGGACAACTTGGCAACTCGCTCTACTGATAACGTAGTTTATCGTGCCACTTGCGATAAATGATCATCATGGGAAAGACTAACTGTAAACTCAAAGACAGAATTTATTCTAACCTCTCAGAGATACAGAGACAAATAGAAATGAATATGTTATATAAACCCATAGAACAAATGGGTAGTTTTACATTTAGGATTATACAGTGATTCTACAGAAACAAACACGGAGGGGATCTGATTTTAAATACTGAATTAACCAGATATAGACGGATTAATTACTTTAGGGCTGACTATACCAGGCTTAAACACTCTTAACTGAGTTAAACCAACACTGAAGTGGAAACAGAACATGCTGTAAATATTTTTAATTATAATTGATTAGTTGCCTTGTACTTGAAAGCTTTGCTATAATATTTTTTGTTGATGGTCAGAACTCCCAGTTTATTGCTTTTTTAAACACCTACGAGTAACACACCATAAAAATGGTCCTAAATGTACTATAAACAGAACTCTTGGTATTTCTCTCTCCACCTCTTTCTTTCTCTTCACCCCTTTTGCTTCAGTAACTTGCCATTGTCCCTTCAGTTGTGTAATTTAAACTGCATGAAGTAGGAGTTCCTTTGTGGCATGCTGAGATAATGCTCAGATCTATGGACTGATTTTTGCATACTTTCAAGGGTTCTAAACTATAAAAATATCAAACTATTATTGACTGTTTTAATTAGAATATTATATGTGCAGCTGGTGCCTACATATTGTTTTGAGTGACCATTATCCTGCTTCTGTTATAATCTAATTGCTCCCTGCCACCCTCTCCCCCTGTCTATGTCTCTTCCCTCTACTGTGTCATCAGTCTGGCTCCACAACATTTGCACAATGAAAGTACACAGCTTATGGCACAACCTTGTGAGTTTTTCCCTTCGGTTGCATTACCATGGTGCCCTTTGTGCTACTGTGCTTAGCATCTGTTTGCTATGTATAGTCAGGCTAAATGTCTCTTGGACAGGCTGAAGAATTGAATGTAAACCATATAGGATGCTCCAGTTGCAAATATTGTTAGGATGCATGCAGCCCAAAAATTCCTGGTTTTATAAAAAATGTGCAAATCATGACACATAATACCTTATGATAGCATATCTCTGTTCTGCATTGGGTCATTTATTATGCTGCTGGCTGTAATACACACCTTATGTTATGTTGAAATTCCCATTACTGTGATGGAGCCTGATGCCTATGGTGATTGCCATTAACTCCTAATACTGTGAAAAAGGTACATGTCCCTCATGTGTAACACAATGTACATGACTGACACTAAATAGATGTTACAGAGAAGTATGTAATTGCACGGGACAAGCACAGTTCTGTTACAATGGCCTGTCCTGACACATGCATCTGTGCCAAAACATGTGATGCACAATAACTATGTTCCAAACAGTGAAGTTGTAATACTAGCAAATGTGCATTTTCACATTGTTAAAGTCAGGCTTCTCCTTTGACATTTGCTACTTATCTGTATTCTCTACAATGTGTAACTAGTTAGGTAGGTGGTTCAAATTTCATAGTGGTGAACTGTGTGTGTGTGTGTGTGTGTGTGTGTGTGTGTGTGTGTGTGTGTGTGTGTGTGTGTGTGTGTGTGTGTGTGTGTGCGTGTGTGCGTGTGTGTGTGTGGTTCTAGTGACAGGTAAATAAAGCCTCAACAACTTGTGTGTTGTGTCCTCTTCCACTCGGGAGAAAATTTTACCTTTGGGCACAGCTGCCCCTGCACTTTATCCCACTTTTAACATAAATATCTTCTCAGCAACTCACTAATGAAAAGTGCACTCTGTCTTCCATTAATAGGCAGACTTCTGCTGTGGTGCTTCTAGCTAATACTGTGTCTTATAGATTGTGTAACTGGATAGGTAGGAGGTTCAAATTTCACAGTTGTGAACTTGCGTGTGTGGCTTCAATGTTAGGTACATAGAGCTTCCTGAATCATGTTGCATCAACTTCCAATAAGGGGAAGAATTTATTCTGGGAGTAGACTCCCCCATCCCATTATCCTACATTTTACACAAAAAAATATTCTTTGCAATACCCAGATGAGTTCATCCTTTCATAACTGTACTCTCTCACTATAAAAGTCAGACTTCTTCTGTGGCACTTGCAGCTAATACTGTGCTCTATATGTTGTATAACTAGATAGGAAGTAGGTTCATACCCAACACTGGTTAACTAGTGTGACTGTGTGGACTGTCATGTACAACTGGGTCCATGACAACACCATACTGCTTAGCACAAGAAATCTGGACAAAGCCTAAAATAATTGACAGGACAAGAGCGTAAAAGTATATGTTGCTCTTATATATTTAGAAAGTTGTTAGAATAACAGTATTTGTGTTAGCATACATTTTTTGAAACATATGAAGTCTGAAACTCATTTTATTGACTTCCTTGCCCAATGATTAGTCAGAAAACCACAAATTTTATACAGAACAGATCTGGATATTCTGCAAAAATCTGGACATTTGAGAGGTATGGACAGCAACCCTTATGAAAAGTTCCACTTAGATGTATTTTCACTGGCAAAGGGCTACCTTACAAATTTTTACTATAACCAGGCAAAACCCACATTTCGAAATACAATAATTACATCACACTTTCAAAAATGAATTTTCCTCACAGTCATAGTATGACTTATCCTGTGTCACTGGCTATTGATACTGTGGTCTCTAGCCTGTGTGCTCTTCAAATCCCTTTCTTCCCTTTCTAGAAAAACATGATTGTGCTAAACAATGGTGATGTCATCCATTTAAATGTGCACTGGCACAATTATAAACTAACATCTTGTGTGGCATACGCAATTCAGGCAATGTTCTGTACCGTGTGATTTTAGGCAGGGAGTTCAAATACATCCATCACTTCTTAGACTCATTTCTGTCAGTATGACTGTGAATGTGCATCTAGGTAACAATGTTGTCATCCAGCTATCTGCTGTGTACACATATAGCCGATGATTCCTGCTGCAGGAATTTCTGTTCATTTTTCACTCAGAAATGCTTTATTGGATAATGATTCCATGGATGAAAACTGGCCTTCCTAAGGGAACTACTAAGGCTTTTTCTGTGGCATGAGGAAATGAGGCAATGTTCTGTACGCTGTTGCCTTAGTGAGGCATGTCCTTGAATGTCTGGCTATCCACACATCGTGCATGATTACCATTCTGTCATCATAGTGCTGACTGCATTATGCATCATATGTGTTTGGGTATACCTAGCAGCAAGCCCTGTTGTGTAAGAAATAGATATATAGCAGCAGTTTTTTAAAGACATTACTTGCACACATATCCCTTGCAGCAATAACACTAGGTCAGGGCTTCAAATTGCCAGATATCGCACAACTTTAGCAGCACTTCCACCATGGCATGTTCATTCTTCACAAACTCATGTAGCTTCTGTTGTCACATAGTCAGGTGTTCAAAACCAGCAATGACTGACTATGAGCATTGTGTGTCCTTATGGTGTTATGCATGAATGGCATCCCCAACTATTATAATTTGTTCAGTTACAGTGTGAGATGCCTCCCCATCCTTTTAAGTCATACAAATTATTTGCAACACAATCATATGATGTAATGACTTCACATAGTTGGAGTCTCATAGCTGTGTGGCACGTGACAAATATACATATTGTTAATTGGTGGAATCACATAGCTCACTCTTCAGTTCCAGCACTGGGCAACATTATATGAAAGTATTGACATTACACAAACAACACTGCATGAAGTTGTTATTCTCAAAGTTTTCTTTGAACAGAGAAATATAAACTCATTTTGTTATTTCCTGGTAATGAAACAGTTGTTCTGTTTATGTTGTGATGTGAATGCTCCTGTGGCACATGCATTCAGTAATGACTTGTATATCATATCTACACAGATAGAGTGCAGTTCAGTTCTGGAACAGTGTGTGTGTACAAGACAACAACATAAACAGCTTCCTTGGTAAATAAACATTGATATTACTCTACTCACAGCTGTGTGAACATTAACAAAGTTTCCTTCTTCTCATCATTCTGACAAAATATTATTGTACAAATTATCATCAAATGCCCTCCCTTACTTCAGACATTAATTTTAGTTATTTTATTCAAGCTCCATTGCTATGTGGTGTGACAGATGCAGTCAATACGCAGTTCTTTAGAGTGCTTAGTATGATAGGCAGGGGTTTGAATCTTGCAGCATCTGTCTGTTAAATAACTGTGCCAGACAGGAGTGGCAAAGAAAGTATTTATGGCACAGTCAGAGGGACACAATTTTAAGGCATCAGCCTTCAAGTTAGGGAATTCATACCCATTACGATAGGAAGTACTGTAAGCCTTTCAAGTGTGTTTGTAATGACACACACAGTATGGCTATTTCTGTGGCATTAGAGGTTGAGACACAGCTTTCTGATATCTGTCCTGATGTGTTCAAGTCTGGCAAGATGTTAATGTTGAGTATGTCATTGATTGTTCACAGGCACTTCTTAATTTCTAAATAATAATGCTCTGTATTGCATGCCTTCCTCCAGAGATTAGTGTATTACTGTAATACTACCTTTATTGACCTGAGGATTTAGATAATACTTTTTACTATATACAGAGTTCACAACTTTTATCAAAAAGATTTTGGAACAAAGTAAAAAATAACTAAGGAAAAGGCCCCAAACTAGGGACACATTTTAAGTGTTGATGCTATTATCTTAGAAATTCTCAAAATTATTTCTAGTTTTAGGTGGAATGGAATAAAACTTTGAGAAACATGGGGGGGGGGGTGTCCCTACAAAATAGGGACAGTCAAAAGGTGTGTCTGTATGGCATGTCGCAAGACCATCATAAAATGCAGTTGGGCCTGTGTTAGGACACTTTCTTGTGAGTGTGGGTTGTTTATATGCTGTTATGACAGTGTTCAGTGTAAGTTCATGTAAGCATGCCCAGTATAATCATGTAGTTGATTACTGTATTTACAAACAGAGAACTCGAAGTACTGAAATGTCATCAGATCTGTGTTGACATTTTTCATTCTCACTTGTGCATTTTGAGTGTTATTAAATTATAGCTTAGGATGTATATAAATATACAACACATACTTGTTTAATACATATTTCAAAGTAACATGCCCTCTTTCCATGTTTGTCAAATAACAAATGCCAAAACATGTCCCTTTCCGATATACATGACACAACAGCTGTAGGGCTCATTTCTTCACGTTTATCCATGATGAAGTGGAAAATACAGCAGTACTATTGGTTGTCACACATACATTCCTTGTCTGTACATGTTGTACTCAATAACTGCAGTCTGTGTGAATAGCCCCAAATGTATCCTTGCTAACTGCTACTTCATCTGAGCATGTTATCAACACTGATATTGCATTTACTCCCTTATATTATAATGTTGCTTTTATTCCTCTCACAGCCTTTATTAGCATATATGTTTTAGTAATGTGCATGGATCAAGAATTGTGAACAGGATTAATTCTTATTACATCAATATGGAAGTAAAATGTTTCTTTGTGACATAAGCCCATTTGACTGCAATATCTGAGCAAGTTTTCTCCTTTTACCTTCCCCTTTTACTTATGTCTGCACTAATACTATTGTATTCTGTATACATTCTCCCCATTTAATGTTCCCTGCATCTTAGTTCTTGTAATCAACTTTCCCTTACTTCATATAATCTGTTTTTGCGTGCTTGTATAATAGGTTTGCTTACAGCAAGCTGTTTTGTTTACATTGTGTGCTCATGCTTTGCTGCACCCTTTCCTTGCTGCGAACACTCCTACTGCCCATATAAAGGTGCTTCTAAACGTGTATGCGGGATGTGCAGCATACATATTCAATGAGTGCTGCTGCTCATCGTGCTAATGCACTTAAATTGTGTAGGCTTCACGCAAAATGACTGTTAATGAATCCCAGGGTGTATTTAAACTTTCAAACTGCATTTTAATGTTTAAAATTTTTCTTTTTAAAAGACTTATTATGCTGGCTTCACTTTATGAAATGGCATAGATACGTAGGTAGATAGATAGGCATACAGCTAGATACACACATGTACAGACAGACAGGTACACACACACACACACACACACACACACACACACACACACACACACACACAGACACACACACACACACACACACACACACACACACACACACACACACACACACACACACACACACACACACACACATACAAATGCACATTGCACTGTGCAGATTAGAAGACTCAGAAAGGCTTACCTCAGTGTGGAAACCTTAATCACAGAGGTGCCTTTCTGCTATGCTCTTCCCCTAGTGGTTAATGCAGCACAAAGACTGGTCTTGATGCGGAAGCCCAATTCAGAGGATTGCCTAATGCTAATTAGCTATGTGCACTTTCCCAGATTAGGTAATGGCTCTGAATAACTGCCATATTTTTTTTCTCTACGATAAAAAGATGAATGCCATCAAAACCCATCTTCACTATTGTGAACGTACTCATGATAGAGGTAATTATTGCAGTGCTCTGGTTGTGTTTGTGTTTATTTTAATGTGTGTGGGGGAATAGTTCATTTGTTTAAAAGTTTAGTTGGCCAAATATCTGGAATTCCCCCAAAAAATACATGAAAAAAGAAGAATGACAGCATTTGTATGCTGATCGCAGTACAGTGGCCAGAGGGATTCGCTCTTTCGCTGATGTGCAGTCTCAGAGTTGATATGTATAAGTAGCAGTGAGGGTGTGCAGAGGTGTTGCCCCCCACCCCATATGTGCATGAAATCATACCCTTCTGCATAATGTTTGTTTGTCCTGTGCTTTTTGTTCTCTGATGATTTGCTTTTTGATATTTTGGAATAAGTGTTTTGCATTTTCAAACATTTGACTGTTGAAATAAACATCTTAGATCCATGTGCAGATGTGTCTGCATGTCTATAGGGACAAGGGGCAGGAATATGTGTGTGTGTGTGTGTGTGTGTGTGTGTGTGTGTGTGTGTGTGTGTGTGTGTGTGTGTGTGTGTGTGTGTGTGTGTGTGTGTGTGTGTTTGTGTGTGTTTGTGTGTGTGTGCATCTGTGTGTGTCTGTGTGTATGTGTGCTGTGTGCGCGTGTGTGTGTGTGTTTGTGCACGTGTGCTTGTTTGTAATTGGTGTTTCTGTTGTGACTAGACAGCTAGACCTGTTTGCAGTGCTGCCATATTTAATGGTTTCCAGAATTTAAAATGGATATTTTTCCAATTTTTTCACTCTGTTTGAAAGTTTAATTAACTATATTTTTTTCCAAAAATGTGCTGTAATGTGTTTTGTCTTGAATTCAGGCAGTATCAGAAGTTACATTATAGAAAACACAATATGGGAAAGCCAAATCAGTGTCAATCTTTGGAACTGTGAGTAAGTTACTGAATTGAAATAACTCGAATAAATTGTTACTGTAATTGAATATAAAGAGTGATTGAACAATATATACTCTGTTTTTTACCTCATTTCATATGAGGTCAGTCTACATTTTAATCATAAGAAATCTGTACAGCTAATTAATTACATTTAAAGTCATCCAATTAGGCAATGTATAATCAATCACTGCAGTTGTGTTTAATTTGCTTTAAGGAAAACCATACTGGGTTGCAGGAGATCTTTCTGCTCAGTCCAGCACAATGATGACTAAGCAACAGTTGAATGTGCATTGCTGGTAAAGCAATTGGTTCATGAATTATTTATGCAAAGGTATTATATTGTTATTTTCCCAAATATACTGCATGCTGAGTACATCTCAGTTCCAACTCTTTCACGCAGAATACTGTAAAATGCATCAGTTTGTCCTATATTCACATTTGGAGATAACTGAAAAAGCAGTAATATAAAAATTCTGCAATCACACATTTGTATAATGGATTTACTCTCTGCTTTTATGGAATGCATTAGTCTAGCTTGTACAGTTTGCACTGTATTATTGTAATGAGATCAGGGACAAGACAAACCTCCAACCATATCGGTTGGCAACCTGCTAAGCATTACAGTACCAAACAAGATGATTTCACAGCACCATTGTCTAGCTTAATGTTGCTATAATATATGCTGCTGTACATTACTATCAGCTTTTCAAAAGTGCTTCTGCTATGATCTTAAAGATGATTTCACTTGAAGATAGTCAGAATGAATAAAGTGCGCCATTCAATCTTACTTACTATTTTCCAGAGTCAGAAATGTACTTGTTAAGCAAGTAGTCACATATGCTAATGCAGAGTACATAAGTGAATGGCATTTTGGAACATTTTTCTGTGTACTGTTAGATTTTCTTTTCTTAGAACATTACAGTCTTTCTTTTAAATGAAAACATTAAAATGTATAATAACAGCTGGCACCACTGAGTACAGCCATTGTCATACATGGGCTGATAGGAACGAGAGGCCCTGCATGTCCTGCATTCATCCAAAATCTGAACAACCACCAACCAACTACGAACAAAGACCAGTGAGAGGCAAACGACTGAACTCCACACTTTTAATATGAAAAAAATAAAAATATATAAAACAAACAATGCCTCTCAGTGGTCTAAGTCCTGCATTCATGCCCTGAGGCCATCACTGAACAGCGACTCCAGTAATCTACATTCATACACACTCAACACCAATATAACAGCTTATTTCAAATAAAACTTGGAAAGTGGTCCTCTGAAGTTTTAGCAAGTAGTTCCCACAAAGGTAAATGTACTGATGTTTGCACATGATTAATTGCATAATTTAAGACTGAAAAAATATGCCCATATAAAATCTGTATTTATGACCTAATTTTCCTACACCTTTATGACACGTAACTTAACACTTCTGTATATGCCTATAATCATTTCACTTTTCCTTCCCATCTTTCTTTTCCATAACTTCAGCAGTAATGTGTCTACCTTCTATCAAACCTTTATTTTCCCGTAGTCTTTATTTTCCTAACCCTTCCTCTTCCTTTCCATTAATTTATTAGTACTTATATTCCATGTTTACAACACATGCTCTTTATGCAACTGAATATCTTGTTGGTGAGTGCACTGCTTTATTTATGATGTATACATATTGGGCAGGATTCACGAAGGCTTGCACGGAGTGTAAGAGACGTGTAACACTCCATGCAAGCCTCGCGATCCAGGAACAGCCCGAAACTCCGTGTAAGAGACCAGCTAAAACATCTCTTACACGGACTGGGCGTGGATATGCTAAATACCTCACTTGCAGCCGAAAGGCATGCAAATGAGGTAGAGTAGCGATCCACGAAACAGAAAGCAGCCCGTGTAAGAGCCGTTTTAGCTGCAGAAATGTACTCAGTTGACAACTGAGTACGTTTCTGCAAAAATCACAATGGAGCCATGTCAGCTCCAAATAAAGGGTGCATATGTGTCAGACAGCATGCCAATGGCCAAATATGTGGCCATTGGCAAGGTACCCTGATGCAAATATTAAAAAAAATATATATTTTTTTTTCAGCGATCGACGATGTTTAAACGCAGCGCAGCCCCGCGCAAACGGGCTGTGCTGTATAAAACATAAAAATGAAGGTTATAAACCCACAAATGTGGGTTTTATGCAATACATGGAATGACAATGCAGGGACCAGCAGACCAAAAACAACATGGCCACCGTTTAGTGGTTGCTAAGGGGGGAAGCTGAGTCTAAGACATGTAACTAAGCATTAGTAGGCAATCTGATGTAAATGAGGGTTAGGATACTGAATCCCACAGTCACATAGCAAATGAGCACATTCTGAGTAGTATAAGAGATACATAAGGGGGAGGAATAGAGTAGGAGATAGGTGACATCACAGGGGGGAATGGTAGAAAGAAATGCAGTTCATTGGAGGTCAGTGTTACATGACAGATGACAGACACAGATCATGGAAAGAGGGGTGCCACAAGATAAACATGGGAAAGTCAAGAAATGGAAGGTATACACTGTTACTTATACCAAAGTTTCTTGCTGGGCGTGCATGCACACGTGTGCGCACCATGAGGCACGAGTAGGACAGTGTGCATGCGTGTAAGGCAGACTGAGCATTTGGGAGCATGTTGGTAGACTTGTAAGACTGTTTGCACTAGTGTGCGCGCGTGTAGGGCAGACTGAGCATGTGGGAGCCTGTTGGCAGAGTTGTAACACTGTTTGCCCTGGTGTGCGTGCATTTTAACCCGAATAAGCAGATTTCGAACCGTGTAAGCATGTGTGCACGCGTGTAAGCCACTGTGAGCGTGTTTCTGCTGGTATGCACATAGCTCCCCCCTGAGGAAACATAAAGGAAAAAGGAAGCAACAGAATTAGTAGGAAGCTAGCAGGGAATACTGCTGGAGCTAGCAGCTGAAAACAATTAGCAGCAGGCAATTACACAGGCAGAATAGTAGCTCAGCCAAGCACTTAAAACTCTGCAAACAGCAGTGCAGGATGTATCTCTCAAGAGACACTGCAAGACAGGAGTAAGCTATTAGAAGTGAAAACTGAAAAAGCTGAACTCAGAGCAGAAATGCTAGGGGCTGCCATAGCTGTCATAATGAGACATAGGCGACTTGCTGAGGGTGGTGACAATGCAGATGGTGCCAGAAAACCCACAGTGAGGAGTCGGAGAAGAGTGTACAGGCCCAGGGTCACCTACCACAGGTTACATGAGCTGGAGATAGTAGAGCGCTATAGAGTGGACAGAGACCTCCTGCAGCAAATTGTCGAGCTGTGCAGGCCATGCCTCACACACAGAACCAACAGAGGGGAACCCATCCCAGTGGAAATCAAGGTATGTGTTGGCCTAGGAATACTAGCAACAGGTACCTTCCAGAGACCAACTGGTGATATGATGGGGATATCACAGGCATTAGCTTCCAGGGTACTGCACCAGTTCATGGATGCCATGTCAGCACATGTCGGTGATCATGTATATTTCCCCAATGCCGGTGAGGTATTGGCCAGCAATATGCGTCTCTTCCAGCAAATAGCGGAATACCCTGAGGTAGTGGGTGCAATAGACTGCACGCACATATGCATCAAAGCACCAGCCGGTGAGCGGGGTAGGGCCTACATTAACTGCAAGGGCTTCCCCTCCATCAACTGCCAAGTCGTGTGTGATGCCCAGGGCATAATAATGAATGTGTGTGCTGGCTGCCCTGGGAGCTACCATGATTCCCACATCTGGCATTTGACGCAGCTGTAAAAGACATTTGCCAATGGGGACATCCCACACGGACACCTAGTGGGGGATGCAGGTTATGCACTGGAGCCGTGGCTGATGACACCCATCAGAAACGCACACACACCTGAACAGGAACACCATAATGAGGCACACGCACAAACATGTAATGTAATAGAGCGTGTGTTTAGGCTGCTCACATCACGGTTCCGGTGTCTGGACACATCTGGTGGAGCCTTGCAGTACTCACCAACTACATGTACCCAAATTGTCATGGTATGTGCTATGCTACATAATATGATCTTGTGAAAACAGCTGCAGCAGGACCAGCATAGGGCTGGGCCAAACAGCCCCCCACCATTGCCAAGACCATCACAGGCAGAGTGTGACTCGGAGGAGGAACAACCTGAGCCTGCCCCAGTAGGCAGAAGGAGGCGTGCCCAGTATGCCCTGGCCTTGGCAAAGAGGCAACACATAGCACATACACTGGCTCAGTAGGAACCCTGGGAATGATACCCCTCTCTGACTCACTCATATAATAACATGGATGCCTAAAATGACATAACCTGCTCTCAAACATGTACAGGGAGTGTAATATGTGCATCCGACAGAGGTAGCCCTGCAGCACCACCTGAGGCATGAATGCCATGTGTTAAGTAATGTAACACCATGTAGTATATGCACACTTGAGAACCCTGACTAACATCCTACCCTCACCAAGCATGATGCCACAATATGACGATGGGATGATCAATTGCAATAATTGGCTGAAGTATTGAAGTTAGTCAAAGGGGATCCAATGTGTTTCAGCCTGGGATGACATGCTGAGCATGACATGATGCTCCACCTGCTAGGGGTGGCGTGCACCTATCAGTCCAGGCCTCATGGATACTGGCAAAGGCTGTCAGTACCCACAGCGTGCCCTGAATAGGTAAGTCTCAAAACACAAACCCACCTTCATAGGTACCACAAGGGATAGGAACCTAGATGTAATGCTACCCAATGCCAGAAGTCTAAACAGCAAGATGCGTGCAGTGTAAACGCACACAGTATGGAGAATGTTGATATCTGTCCTGTAATAGAAAACTGGGTCAAGGCTCACATCAGCACCCTAACACTACCAGGTTACACCTCACACTGTGCTGTACAGCCTCAAAACATGGAACAAGCTACAAAAGGAGGGTGACTAGCAATAATTGTCAAGGATAACCACACCCCCATTTTGGTACCACAACAAGAAGCAGCATGGACTAGCCATGGTCAAGTACCAGTGGCTAAAACCGCCTCCCAGTATATAGCCTGCTACAGATTACCGTCCTAACAACAGGAACTGCACCTGGCCTATGTTGGAATACATGACTATATCAAGCCCCCCAAACCACATTATATTGGTTGACTGAAAATACCCAGCATACTAGCACCAACACTGTAGGAGAAAAGTTCCTAGAATCCATAAACCAAAATGCCCAGGAACAACGTACCACTCCCACAAGAGGGGTAAGCATACTGGATGTGATAATCAGCAACATGCGTACTGGATGGCAAGATGAGAAGTGTATCCCTCACTGGTAAGACCAGACCATAGAGTAATCACACCGGATATACACATCCTGACCACAGTCCCTGGCCAGAAAACCACAGTGAAAAACATGTGTAAAGCATAAGTTGCACCCCTCCAAACTGATGTGGAATCCATTAAAGGCCCTGTGCAGGTGCAAAATATGGGACACACCGCAGAACCTGTTATACAGGCATTCCATGAACACAGCCAGGAATGCTTGGATTATGCAATCACAAATAACAACAAGACACAATGCCATACATGCAGGCATCTGGCATGCTGGACTCCAGCCATTACCAAACCATGCAAGAGAATGATGAAGCTACTACATGATAGAGCAAACATAAAAAGGGAAGTAATCACTGATCAGTAGTATGGCAATAAAATATGTCCACACATACAATCCACTAAGGCCAGCTACAATAAGTAGAATCTGTGAATCCTGAGGCAATGTTAGACCTGCCCCAAGTACACAGACAACTCTCAACTCCCCCCAATAAATACAAATATATGTGAGAGATGCAACCATTTATCCAAACTGGAGTCTGAGATCCCCCAACTCAGTACTGTCAAAACTAGTCAGGAGGAGAAGGTAACCACACACACCACAAACCCAGTCCCACATAGACCTATCACAACTGTAAACCAAACACATAAACACAGAAAAACATTCCCGGAGGCCCTAATTACAAACACACCACACCAACAGAGGCCTCCAAAGCAGACCCCAAGCAACCACAACCTCCAAACATAGCACATGCAACACATAGTACACAAAGCTGGTGTGCCAAACAGTCACAGGCCAGAAGGAGAAACAACATGCCTGATACAGTTGTAATAGGTGTCTGTATAGGCAGACACACTGCTGTCCCACTCACCAGACTGAACAAGGGAAAGGGTACAGTAAGCTGCCTGTAGGCTGCTACAATACGCCACATAACACAAGTACGCAGGTCACCCCAAAGCAAGTAGAAATATGATGCAGTCATTGTCCATGCTGGTGTGAATGACCTGAGATGTACCTCCCTGGACTACATGAAAAGAGACATGGATGAGCTCTATGAGTATGTACTCCAGGCCGGTATGACACTGGCCGTTTGCAGCATCCAACCCTCACCAAGAATGATGCCATAGTACAAACACAGAACGATCAGCTTTAACAGGTGGCACAATTACAGCTGTCAGTCCAAGAGGATCTAATGTCTGTCTGCTTGAGATGTCATGCATGACAAGCCATGCTGCTGTTCCAGGGATGGTTTGCACCTGTTACCCCTGGGCGTCTGGATATTGGATAAGGCTTTTGCCACCTCCATAGAGCCGTACGTAGGCAAGGCTGAAAAGACTAACCCACCACCCTAGAAAACATAAGTGGTAAGAAACATAAGGGTAATGCTGACCAATGCCAGATGTGTAAACTGCAATATGCATGCTCCTGAGGCACTTCCCAGTATGGAGAACATCGATGTCTGTGCAGTGACAGAAACCTGCTGCAAGCCTACTGACAGCACACCAGCACTACCAGGTTATACCTCATATCATGCGTTATGGCCCCAACACCTGGACCAAAACATCAAAGGAGGGGAGTATCCATATGCAGCACAGACACCCATACGGCCAGGTAACTGACAATGCACGAAGCAGCGGAGACCACCCATGTGCACCTAACTGTAGTCAAAACTGCTGTACAGTCCGTAGCATGCGACAGACCACACTCTCACACACAGGAACCCCACCCAGACGTCCTGAAGACACTGGACAGTATGAATGTCCCACCAAATACCAAACAAGGTACTCACAAATTACCACATAGGTGGTAAACCATTATGTATGCAAGGAGTAATCAGGGACCTAGGGACACAAGTGGACAGTAACCTGTTATGTGACACTCACAATGCCAATGTGGCTAGGAAGACTGTCTATATTGGACACCGTATCATGAAAGGATTCACATCTACATCAACAGAGGTCATTGTGCCCCTGTACTGTTCTCTTATCAGACCCATAATCTAGTACAATGACTCATATGGGATGTACCTTACCTGACACCTGCAGCAGTTAGAAAGACCTCAAAGGTACCTCACCAAGAGGATAAAGGGTCTCATATATATGTCATATGCTGTCTGGCTGTAGACACCCCAGCTGAATGCAGTCACATACTGCCTACACAGAGGCATTGTATATTTGTTGTACAAGGCCATGTCCAACACAGGAGTAATGGACATGCTCCACCCCAGGAAATCAAAGCCATTGGAGCTGTGAGAGTGACAGATGTCAACCTCAACACATAATGAAATAGGATGTGCTGGAGGGACAGATACATAACCCAGAGGCTCCCCACACCCTGGAACAGGATCCCACTCCATGTTAGGCAGAGCCCCTCACTGACACCCCTCAACAGGAATATTGCCAAGTGGATGGATGATCGTAGATGTACACTGGGGGTCTTCATAAATGGCCATACTATTCACAATGCAAGGGGCGGCAAAAGACACACACACTCTGGCTAGGCTTACAAATGCCCTAGGGTGGATAGCCTAGTATGAACCTATGAACTTATGAAGATACAAATTCTACAGGACACTAAGGATAATCACAAGGCTTACTCAACTGATGGTATTGACCATGTTGAGAATTCACAGATATGCTCCGAATCACACAAATATTACAAACAACATACCAAACACACACACATATTGCCAACATACAACCTGACAGGTGCAGTGCAAACCCCCCCCCCCCCCGAATGCAAAATATCTATCCCAGCAGACTGCTGGCCCCCTGACATTGCAGATGCTGAGGTAACAGCCATCATCTACAAAGCAAAACACACAGCAGCAAAGGTATGAGATGGTGTCCTGGGCTGAGTCCAACATAGACTCCAAGAAGAATGGAATGCCAAATCACACTACTGCTCAATGTCAGCCTTAACACAGGATATGTACCCAAAGAGCAGTGTACAACAACAGTGGTCCTTCTCAACAAAGTGTTGCCTGAATGGATACTGCAAACTACCAACCCAGGATCCTGACAAGCTTGGTCTGCACAGCTATGGAAAGGATCAGCATGTACTGCAGACATAAAGCTATCGGGGACCTACTGACACTGGACCCTACCCAGTGTGGCTGTCGTAAGTGCAAATCCTGCCCCTAAACATGTTTGACCCATTTGAAACAGTCATTAAGGTAATTGATGAGGGCAATGTGGCCCACACAGCATAGCTGGACCATGCAAATGCTTCCATACAATACCCTACATGTTCAGTATGGATATGTTCACCAGCTTAAATATAAACCCCTATGTCAGTAGAGGGGTTGCAAACCAGACCAAGGACAGAACTGACATGGTCAGACATGCTGCATCCATGTCAGCCTACAAACCAGATATAAGTGGCATCCCACAAGGCTTGGTCCTGGGACCTCCCTCGTTCAGTATATATGTCCCATAGGTACAGGCCAACATGGAAGGACTGTGACTGAACATGTATGCAGAGGAGTACAAACTGCCCACCATATCTGACCCCCAGCTGACAAAGCAACCCACAAAAGGGCCACATAGAAACAGACAACTGGTGCCATAGCCATGTCAGCAAGCTAATTGCAGAAATGTGTATAGTCAACCACCGTGGATATACAGTAAGTGCCCACCAATTACCACACAGGTGTTAACCCATTACGTACCTAACATGTAATGAGAGACCTGGTGACACAAGGTGATAGATATCCTGCAATGGACAAACATGTGGCTGTAGTGTTCACAGAAACATACCATATACCCACCTAATCATGAAGGTTGTCAGATCTAGATAAGGGGAGGTTACTGTGGCTCTGCAGTTATCCTTCATCAGCGTCACAATTGACTACAATAGCCCCTGTGGGATGTACCTCAGCAGACACCTCCATCAACTGTAAAGTCCACAACAGTACATCACCAGGAGTAGCAAAGAGCTTGAACAGATGCCATGTTTTGCCTGATTAAACAAACTGCAGCTCCACACACTGCCATACTGCCCACCCAGAGGCAAGCTGTGCCTGATGTATAAAGCCATGTCCAAGCTGGAATCAATGAACATGCTGCACCTTGTACAATCTGAATGGCAGTGAGCTATGCACATGAGAGACCTGAACCCCAGCACTGACTTACATAGGACAAGCTGTACTGAATGATCCATAACACAGAAGCCACCCCCACTCTTGAGTAAACTCCCAGTACAGGTTAGCCAGAGAGTCACCCATCGACACTCCTCAAGAGGAATCTTGATGAGTGGATGGGAGATGGTAGGTTTACCCTGGGTATCACTGTTATGTCACAGGTAGACGGAGGCACAGTATACTAACCATGGCATATGTCATGGCAAACTCCAGTTACAATGTGTGTCGAAGGACAAACACACTCTCTGACTAGCATCAGAAATGGCCTAGGGCACATCGCTAGTGTTTGCCAATGTCCTCCTATGTTGTGGAATACACTACCAATGTTGGACAAGCCTGGTTTAGGTAGTCCATATCTGAACATAATGCAACATGGTCATATGTGCACAACTGGCCCCTACACATTCTGTTGTGCTCACTATGAAGATTTAAAGCAGTGATAGGACTAAAGCCCAGGATACTGTCCACCACAGTGAAAGTACTGAACCAGTACACTATACAGTACTACAGTGTTAGGTCGTTATGAAAGGATGTTGACAACTGTATGCAAAGTATCCCATGCAATCTCTGCAGGCACAGTATAATCCCTGTTGTGGTCAGACACGAAGCAGTTGGCCAGTAAGTACACAACGTGACACCCAACACACAACCATAAACGTGAGATATTGTTGAAGTTCACACTCACCCAAATATGTGGTGGACTGCAGAGTTCAACATATGGAAATCTCACACTGGGCATGCTCGCACACTTTGATAAATGAGGCATATGTCAGACAACATGCCATGAAAAGGCTGAACTGGGCATGCTCACACACTTAGGCCATATCACCGTTTAGCAGTTGGCCACACATATCTGGTATTTGTACGTGTCATTCCAGGAACCAACCACAACACAGCAATCTGCCCAGTGCACACAGTAAATGACTACAGAGACATAAGTGATATAGTGGATCCCCCTCATATTCGAACATCTTCCACAGATACACAAGTTGTTCATAGAAACAGGGAATGCTATGGCAATAAAGACCTGCAAACAGTCTAACAGCAACAAATATTGTGCATCTGACAATTAAACATATGGGTGTAGAGGTCAATACTAGGCTGTTTGCCCTAGGGAATGACAGCTTAGCCAGAGTGTGCTTGGCATCTGCATCCCCAGTACAGTAGGCTACTGTGCCACTGTAAAGCAGGTCACATAAGGCAATGTGTGAGGTTAGTGTGCTGTGCCTCTGTCAAGCAGGGACACAGTGGAGATCCCAGGGTTTGAATGTGCTAAGCCACATCCATGTTGTTGGTGTGTGCTGGAAGAGGGTTGCTGAGGACCTCTAACAGTAAGTGGGCATCAATAACAGACTGAGGGGAGCCCTATCTGCATTGTCTGGACAATTTCACTGTCAACACTGTGTTGTGATGATTATGTGGGATTGAAGTGTTGTGCCGGTACTGTTCAGAGATGTCCTCCCTCTGTGGGCTACAGCTCTGCAATGTATTAGCTCACTCTGTCTGTTGGACAGCTCATATATGGCTGGTGTACACCTGACAGGTGTCCTGTTGTGGAGCAGTCATGGGTATATGTGGGATAGCATGATTAATGCAAACCTTACACATGCTCATAGAATGCAATTGTCAAGGATTATGCAGAGTGGCCAGTATAGTCCCCCAGCATGGGTCCTTTGAAGTCTTCCACCCCAGTCTTCACAAGTGTAGAGTCTGTTTGTGCTAAATACAGTTTGTTTGAAGTGACAACCTTGCCTGGGGGTTGGCATGGGATATGGATGTCCAGGGAAAGGTGGGTATGGTCAGATATCAACAATGGTGGTCTACCTCTGGTGTGGAGCAGTGAGTACCCATGTTGCAGATGGACAGGTGCAATATGTATTCCCCCATGTGGCTGTGGTGAGTGGTTCTGCCATAGCACATGGACCCACAAATTGTAGTGGCTGTAGGGTAATGTTGTAGAGGCCTGAGTAGTTCCCACACACAATATGCCTGTACCTGATGTTAACAACTGGAATGGTGTATGTGAACACCTGCATATCCCGGCACTATTCCCAGGGAAGCAAAGTGTGTGTCCTGGATGTGGGAGTGGTGTTCTGGACTGGTTGTGTTGTGTGTTACAGGTCCTGTGGTCACGAAGCATGGTATAGAACATAACCTGCCAGTGCGATGTGCATATCTGACCCTGAAGTAGGTGGCTGCAAATGCATATATATGCTATCCCCCACCTGACAGCTGGTACTAGATGTACATACCTCTGTAGAAATAAAGATGTCAGCACCCTATAAATACTGCAGGTGCAGAACAAATGCCTAGTAATTCAGATAGCGCGCTCTGCTAATGTGTCTCCCTCAAGTGTCATAATATAGTTAGGTAGGAGTTTGAACCATGCAAATGCTCAGTGTGTGTGTGTGTGTGTGTGTGGGTGAGCGGGGTTGTTGTGTGTGCAAGTCTGTGTGAGGGAAATGTCCCTTTTGGCAACTGGAAAAACACTCTACAGGATGCACATTCCCCTTTCCAAGCACTGATGATGTCAGCACCCTATAAGTACAGCAGAAGGTAAACCTCCCAGTAAAGTGAATAGCACACTCCGCTAATGCGTCTGTTTCGAGTGTCATAAGGTAGGTAGGGGGTTGAATCCTGCAATTCCCAATGTGTGTGGAGGGGGGTTAGTGTGTGTGCAAGTCTATGTAAGAGAAATGTCCGTTTTGGCAACTGGGAAAACACTCTACAGGATGCACATTCCCCTTTCTAAGCACTGATGATGTCAGCACCCTATAAGTATAGCAGGAGATGGGAAACCTCTTAGTCATGCAAATAGCGCACTCTGCTAATGCATCTGTCTCGAGTGTCATAGCATAGTTAGGTAGGAGTTTGAATCCTGCAAATGGCAAGTGTGTGTATAAGGGGAGTGTGTGTGCTGGCAAGTCTGTATAAAGATATGTGCATTTTGGAAATTAGGAGAACACACTACATGATGAACATTACCCTTTCCAAACACTGATGATGTCAGCACCCTATAAGTACATCTGGAGAAGGGACACCTCCCAGTAATCCAAATAACGCACTCTGTTAATGCGTCTCTCTCAAGTGTCATAACATAGTTAGATAGGGGCTTGAATCCTGCAAATGGTAAGTGTGTGTGTGTGCAATTCTGTATAAAAGACATGTGCTTTTTGGCAATCAGGAGAACACACTACATGATGCACATTACCCTTTCCAAACACTGATGATGTCAGCACCCTATAAGTACAGCTGGAGAAGAGAAACATCCCAATAATCCAAAATGCGCACTCCGCTAATACATCTTTTTCAAGTGTCATAACATAATTAGGTAGGAGTTTGAAACCTGCAAATGGCAAGTGTGTGTGTGGTGGTGGGGTAGTAGTGTGTGTGAGAAATCAGTTCCTTTTGGCAACTACTACAATACACCAGATGCTGCATATTCCCCCAGTAAACACAGGTGATGTCACCACACTATCAGTACAGCCAAACAGGGCTAATTGCCCAGAAATGCCAATAGTGCACTCTAGGGTGTGTGTAATTGCAAGTGTGAGAGAACAGTTCCTTTTGGCAACTACTACAATACACCAGATGCTGCATATGGGGTAGTAGGGTGTGTGTAATTGCAAGTGTGAGAGAACAGTTCCTTTTGGCAAGTACTACAACACACCAGATGCTGCATATTCCCCCAGTAAACACAGGTGATGTCACCACACTATCAGTACAGCCAAACAGGGCTAATTGCCCAGTAATGCCAATAGTGCACTCCAGGGTGTGTGTAATTGCAAGTGTGAGAGAACAGTTCCTTTTGGCAAGTACTACAATACACCAGATGCTGCATATTCCCCAGTAAACACAGGTGATGTCACCACACTATCAGTACAGCCAAACAGGGCTAATTGCCCAGTAATGCCAATAGTGCACTCCAGGGTGTGTGTAATTGCAAGTGTGAGAGAACAGTTCCTTTTGGCAACTACTACAATACACCAGATGCTGCATATTCCCCAGTAAACACAGGTGATGTCACCACACTATCAGTACAGCCAAACAGGGCTAATTGCCCAGTAATGCCAATAGTGCACTCCAGGGTGTGTGTAATTGCAAGTGTGAGAGAACAGTTCCTTTTGGCAACTACTACAATACACCAGATGCTGCATATGGGGGGGGAGTAGTAGGGTGTGTGTAATTGCAAGTGTGAGAGAACAGTTCCTTTTGGCAACTACTACAATACACCAGATGCTGCATATTCCCCAGTAAACACAGGTGATGTCACCACACTATCAGTACAGCCAAACAGGGCTAATTGCCCAGTAATGCCAATAGTGCACTCCAGGGTGTGTGTAATTGCAAGTGTGAGAGAACAGTTCCTTTTGGCAACTACTACAATACACCAGATGCTGCATATTCCCCAGTAAACACAGGTGATGTCACCACACTATCAGTACAGCCAAACATGGCTAATTGCCCAGTAATGCCAATAGTGCACTCCAGGGTGTGTGTAATTGCAAGTGTGAGAGAACAGTTCCTTTTGGCAACTACTACAATACACCAGATGCTGCATATGGGGGGGGGAGTAGTAGGGTGTGTGTAATTGCAAGTGTGAGAGAACAGTTCCTTTTGGCAACTACTACAATACACCAGATGCTGCATATTCCCCAGTAAACACAGGTGATGTCACCACACTATCAGTACAGCCAAACAGGGCTAATTGCCCAGTAATGCCAATAGTGCACTCCAGGGTGTGTGTAATTGCAAGTGTGAGAGAACAGTTCCTTTTGGCAACTACTACAATACACCAGATGCTGCATATGGGGGGGGAGTAGTAGGGTGTGTGTAATTGCAAGTGTGAGAGAACAGTTCCTTTTGGCAACTACTACAATACACCAGATGCTGCATATTCCCCCAGTAAACACAGGTGATGTCACCACACTATCAGTACAGCCAAACAGGGCTAATTGCCCAGTAATGCCAATAGTGCACTCCAGGGTGTGTGTAATTGCAAGTGTGAGAGAACAGATCATTTTGGCAAGTACTACAATACACCAGATGCTGCATATTCCCCCAGTAAACACAGGTGATGTCACCACACTATCAGTACAGCCAAACAGGGCTAATTGCCCAGTAATGCCAATAGTGCACTCCAGGGTGTGTGTAATTGCAAGTGTGAGAGAACAGTTCCTTTTGGCAACTACTACAATACACCAGATGCTGCATATGGGGGGGGAGTAGTAGGGTGTGTGTAATTGCAAGTGTGAGAGAACAGTTCCTTTTGGCAACTACTACAATACACCAGATGCTGCATATTCCCCAGTAAACACAGGTGATGTCACCACACTATCAGTACAGCCAAACAGGGCTAATTACCCAGTAATGCCAATAGTGCACTCCAGGGTGTGTGTAATTGCAAGTGTGAGAGAACAGTTCCTTTTGGCAACTACTACAATACACCAGATGCTGCATATTCCCCAGTAAACACAGGTGATGTCACCACACTATCAGTACAGCCAAACAGGGCTAATTGCCCAGTAATGCCAATAGTGCACTCCAGGGTGTGTGTAATTGCAAGTGTGAGAGAACAGTTCCTTTTGGCAACTACTACAACACACCAGATGCTGCATATGGGGTAGTAGGGTGTGTGTAATTGCAAGTGTGAGAGAACAGTTTCTTTTGGCAACTACCATAATACACCAGATGCTGCATATTCCCCCAGTAAACACAGGTGATGTCACCACACTATCAGTACAGCCAAACAGGGCTAATTACCCAGTAATGCCAATAGTGCACTCCAGGGTGTGTGTAATTGCAAGTGTGAGAGAACAGTTCCTTTTGGCAAGTACTACAATACCCCAGATTCTGCATATTCCCCCAGTAAACACAGGTGATGTCACCACACTATCAGTACAGCCAATCAGGGCTAATTGCCCAGTAATGCCAATAGTGCACTCCAGGGTGTGTGTAATTGCAAGTGTGAGAGAACAGTTCCTTTTGGCAACTACTACAATACACCAGATGCTGCATATTCCCCCAGTAAACACAGGTGATGTCACCACACTATCAGTACAGCCAATCAGGGCTAATTGCCCAGTAATGCCAATAGTGCACTCCAGGGTGTGTGTAATTGCAAGTGTGAGAGAACAGTTCCTTTTGGCAACTACTACAATACACCAGATGCTGCATATGGGGTAGTAGGGTATGTGTAATTGCAGGTGTGAGAGAACAGTTCCTTTTGGCAAGTACTACAATACACCAGATTCTGCATATTCCCCCAGTAAACACAGGTGATGTCACCACACTATCAGTACAGCCAATCAGGGCTAATTGCCCAGTAATGCCAATAGTGCACTCCAGGGTGTGTGTAATTGCAAGTGTGAGAGAACAGTTCCTTTTGGCAACTACTACAATACACCAGATGCTGCATATGGGGTAGTAGGGTATGTGTAATTGCAGGTGTGAGAGAACAGTTCCTTTTGGCAACTACTACAATACACCAGATGCTGCATATTCCCCCAATAAACACAGGTGATGTCACCACACTATCAGTACAGCCAAACAGGGCTAATTGCCCAGTAATGCCAATATTGCAGTAGGGTGTGTGTAATTGCAAGTGTGAGAGAACAGTTCCTTTTGGCAACTACTACAATACACCAGATGCTGCATATTCCCCCAGTAAACACAGGTGATGTCACCACACTATCAGTACAGCCAAACAGGGCTAATTTCCCAGTAATGCCAATAGTGCACTCCAGGGTGTGTGTAATTGCAAGTGTGAGAGAACATTTCCTTTTGGCAACTACTACAATTCACCAGATGATGCATATGGGGTAGTAGGGTGTGTGTAATTGCAAGTGTGAGAGAACAGTTCCTTTTGGCAACTACTACAATACACCAGATGCTGCATATTCCCCCAGTAAACACAGGTGATGTCACCACACTATCAGTACAGCCAAACAGGGCTAATTGTCCAGTAATGCCAATAGTGCACTCCAGGGTGTGTGTAATTGCAAGTGTGAAAGAACAGTTCCTTTTGGCAAGTACTACAATACACCAGATGCTGCATATTTCCCCAGTAAACACAGGTGATGTCACCACACTATCAGTACAGCCAAACAGGGCTAATTGCCCAGTAATGCCAATAGTGCACTCCAGGGTGTGTGTAATTGCAAGTGTGAGAGAACAGTTCCTTTTGGCAACTACTACAATACACCAGATGCTGCATATTCCCCAGTAAACACAGGTGATGTCACCACACTATCAGTACAGCCAAACAGGGCTAATTGCCCAGTAATGCCAATAGTGCACTCCAGGGTGTGTGTAATTGCAAGTGTGAGAGAACAGTTCCTTTTGGCAAATACTACAATACACCAGATGCTGCATATGGGGTGTGTGTAAATGCAAGTGAGAGAGAACAGTTCCTTTTGGCAACTACTACAATACACCAGATGTTGCATATTCCCCCAGTAAACACAGGTGATGTCACCACACTATCAGTACAGCCAAACAGGGATAATTGCCCAGTAATGCCAATAGTGCACTCCAGGGTGTGTGTAATTGCAAGTGTGAGAGAACAGTTCCTTTTGGCAAATACTACAATACACCAGATGCTGCATATGGGGTGTGTGTAAATGCAAGTGAGAGAGAACAGTTCCTTTTGGCAGCTACTACAATACACCAGATGCTGCATATTCCCCCAGTAAACACAGGTGATGTCACCACACTATCAGTACAGCCAAACAGGGCTAATTGCCCAGTAATGCCAATAGTGCACTCCAGGGTGTGTGTAATTGCAAGTGTGAGAGAACAGTTTCTTTTGGCAACTACTACAATACACCAGATGCTGCATATTCCCCTAGTAAACACAAGTGATGTCACCACACTATCAGTACAGCCAAACAGGGCTAATTGCCCAGTAATGCCAATAGTGCACTCTGCTACTGGGTCTATTACCACTGTCAGAGCACAGATAGGTATGTTTTGGAAACTCACAACTGCCACGTGTGATTGTGTCACACAATATGACCATGTGTGGGTTGTTGTTCATAACAATGCATGACATTGCTTAGACCAGCAATGGCAATGCACACATGATGTATGTGTGTGACACATACACATATATACCTGTGACCTTCAGTAGTTACCATGTCTGACACGTGCCTCAAGTGGATAAATGGTATTTGCAATGCATAACATTATGACTGTGTCTTACTGTGCAGGAGCTGCATGCGGTATGTGTATATACAGTGTGGGTTGTATATGGTATAATCCCAACAGCAGGGGATACACATCTGGTCTGGGCCATATAGTCTACATGTAGTCGATGAACAGGTGCTGCATGTTTCCACCTGTTGTGGGAGTGGTAACATGTTGTTCCACTGCAATTCAGTGACTACATGCTGGGAACCTTTCAGCTAGTGTGTTGTAGCTACAGTAATGCTCACACACAATGTTTGGCTGGATGCAGTCTAGCCATATAAAGACATTTCTAGAGACTGTCATATTGCCAGTGTTGTTAGGGAGGACAGGTGGGTTTCCTGTTTATGGGAGGGTTGTGTATGCCAGGCTATGAACCAGAAGGCAGTCCAACACACTGTTAACTGCTCATGGATAGGCCCTGATGCTTTGTGCTGTGCCAACAACCTGGAGGTGTGTGTATCTGTGGTGCCTTGAGATACCACCCCCCTGTCCATGTGTGTTACATGTGTAAGGGATGACAGGCATGGTATGAGGTATAACCTTGCAGTGATGGGTTGCACCTGTGAGCCGTGAATCAGGAATCTGGTACTGCACAGATATTGCAGTTTACCATGCTGAGGACAGTGTCCAGTGCATGAATCTTGCGGTGTACACTGCTGGTGTTGTGTAGCATTACTGTTAGTGTCATCTCCTGTGTGATACCCACGGAGGTGGCTATGTAATCTGTGTCCTGCAGCAAAAGGCACTATGTGTGTATCAAGGGGCTTCGCCAATATACAATGGCCCATGGGTGTCACGTGCAAGCTGCCCCTCGCAAATCATTGTGGCTTTCCTAGCATGTAAGCACACGTTGACAGCCATTGGATACCCTATGAATGACATTGGAGATTGAGCAGAATGTAGACATAGAACACCCTTCCTACATATTGTGGTAGCATACCTGGTTGAGGGTATGATGGCAACCAAGGTCAGGCTCATACTGACCCATGCCACATGCTGAGAGAGCCCTTCTATGTTCCCTATCATGTAGTCCATGGAGGTATGTCTCAGGTCGTCCATAGTGGCATGGACAATGACTGAGTCATATGTGTCCATGCCTCTGACTGACCTGTATGCATGTGTTTTGTGGTGGACCATAGTGCCCCATGGGCATATCACTGTGACCTTCACCATGTACAGCCTGTTGAGCGGGACCACACTGCAGTGGCCAAGAGAGGTACCTGACACATCTGTAGCAGGTGTGTTGTGTGGCACATGGGATGCGTGTGCCATGTGTGGCATGTGCTCTGTTCCGACTTAACGTATGCCTGTGTGCCAGCTGTGGAGGTGAGTGATGCTCAGGCAGGATGCTATTCTGAGTCTCCAAGTATGCCCCAGTGTGTTCGGATTGCTGTCAGTGCGGGTCTATGTCAGACTGGTATTGTAGTCACTGTAGTATGTCACGCCACCTGACAGGGTATGGCAGTACTGGGTTCAGAGTGCTCAGTCCCCAGATTGGCTATGTGGTGGCATTTCACACATGTGTTGTACGTTCCTGGCCAGGGGAGAGGGTTGACTGCATACATGTGGCAGCTGTGACATTGCCACATGACTCACATAAACCACAACTGGACCATAGAGGTGATTCACAGGTTACCTTTGCACATGCTACCATAGTAGTGTGATTGCCATGGTGATTACCAACACATAGGGCCAATGGGGAACAACATACTGAAGGTGAGTATGTGTGGGTGTACTGCTACTGATTTCATAGCACTGGCATATATGACTGCACACGTGGGTAAATGCCAGGTAAGTCATATGCAATGTGTCACAGGCAACGTACATGCGAACAGGACAGACAGTGACGTTCTGTCAGGTGGAAAATTGACATACGTATAGTACGCTATGCAGATGTCACTAGGAATCCACAGAAGCTCTGTAACTCTGCATTGCAGGTGGAATCAGTGTTCCAGGGAACCTCAAGCAAACATGCATGCAAACAAAGCTACAGTAAGCAGGGCTGGAAGTAGTCCATTGTACAACAAAGAAGGGGTAACACTTCCAGTAGGTAACAGTGCAAATATGCAGGCACTATCAACATGTACCCAGGAATGCACAGCTCAGATATCCATGGTAGCACTGATATTATGTCATATTTAATTGTAATTTGTATTAAATTGGTACTGCACACATATCAACATGCGCAAACATCCACATTGCATAGTCATTGTGGGCAACATGCCACCATTACTGTACATGTCCATCATTGCATATCACTACTTGCATTAGCTTCTCCCCTGTGCTACCTATGTATGTTGCTATCTGTTGACATCCTTACCACCGGTATGCAATAATGTGCAGCTGTTACACTATGGTACTTACTATGGGTGTAGATAACAATTCAGGACAGTCATACAGTTACTGCATCAGGCATGCTGGGATATACACACAATCATATCAGCACACTGTACTATTACCAACATGATACTAGTAATACACTTCTATGTAGTCACCCTGTGCATCAGCAACGTGTTTACCTGTTCCTGCACTGATGTTGGAGATTGTAGGAGGTGGCACAGTTTCATCATATGCACAGGGTGTGAATTAGGTATGCCTGAGTCTGCCACTGATACCACCAATTGACATGTATGTGTATGTGTGTTGGTGAGGGACAGCAGTACAGGGTGGGGCACTGTTGGTGCAGTGTGTGCGTGTATGTGGTAGCTCTAGGTGTCAACATTTCGCATGTGTGTATGCATGCACACAGTTCCACCTCATGGCTGCCATATACTGGAGTTTGTGGACAGCCACAGACTGCACCTGGCAGGTCATACAGATCAGTGTCTGTGGGCACGGACATGGTACCTGTGCCTGGCAGGGGTGCTACGGACCGTATCTGGTACTAAGCCAGACTGGGTACTTTCATCAGAAGCGGGAGTTTGTTGACTGGACACAGGTCCCTGTTGGGACTGTCCAGAGCCACGTGCACATGGTCTCCTGGGGCGGTCTGATGACAGCACAGACCCAGCATTGCTGGGGCTGCTGCTGGCACTATGGGGGCGTCCGCGGGCCTGTTGTCGTCCGCACTGACTGCCAGCTGCTGCTGTTGCTGGCATACAGCCACGTTGATGCTGCAACCATCCACCATTGCCCTGGCTCATGGACATGTGGTTGTGGAACTGCTGTAATATGTCCCCACAATGTCTGTCTATGACATCGGTGAAATTACGGATAGCATCCGCGATGTCACGCATACTGTCAGTCATGGATGTGCGACATGCTCTCAGCTCCCTCAGACCATGTCTGGTGTACATTTCCATACGTGACTGTGCCTGCTTGACAGCCCGAAATATAGCTGAGGTTGACAGACCTCTTTGGGCATGTCAGCCAGAGGCAGTACGCCCACGGATGCTCCCACGAGAACCCATGGGCAACTGTCTGTGTGGTACCATCTCAGGACCCTGCCCATGGCTGCTGTGTGGGGAAGCATGTGCCACAGATACCACATTACCCTGGTCAATGCCCACTGTATCCTGTCCATCACCTAGGGAAAATGGTGACATAGGATGTACTGGCAGGATGACTGTGCGCAATGATGGGGTTGACAGCTGTGTACTGTCAATTGGCTGATCAATGATGGACCCTGACACACCTTCCTGTGCCATTACACAGTTATCATTATCAGTACCTGTGGCACCAGATTCAGGTTCCCTGCTGCAGGACACCAGAGCAGCACCAGAACCTGTGGGAGGAAGATAGGAAACACAGTTTACAATGTCTACACAATGTTACCAGTGATGCACTAATGCACACATGCACACATGCACACGTGGACACATGCACACATGCACACATGCACACATGCACACGTGGACACAGGCACACATGCACACGTGCACACATGGATACATGCACATATGCACACGTGGACACAGGCACACATGCACACATGCACACATGCACACGCACACATGCACACGTGGACACATGCACACATGCGCACATGTACACCGCGCAGTATACACACAGAGCACTACTGAGTTACACTATTATTACTAGCACTATCAGGACTATTATAGGTATTGTTAAAGCACACTCACCAGCATGGATGGGCTGCCTTGCTGTAACACTGGTGGGACCTGCAGAAATGAGGGGATTAATGTCAGTGGGCACAACTGTGCCATTGATACTGCGTATGATAGAGTTCAGTAGTACACCAGTTGCCTTTCACATGTCAGCTGCTGATATTGGCAATATCACACCTGCACAATTACATACTATGTTGACAGCTACATACCAAGGACACACCTTACACATGCATAAACTAACAGTGTACAGGACAGTCAAGTGTACATATGGCATATTACCTTCATGCTCCATGTCGTGTTGCTGTGTGGATCCAGCATCCATCATAATGCAGGTGTGTTGCTGTTGATGTTCCTGGACTGGAGCCACAACACTTAGGAGTAGCCCCTCCAGTCTGGTGAGGGGGGGGTGAGTGGCCACCCCACCTCCTGTGGCAACCTGTTGCCTGTGGATATCCGATGCACGCTGATGGACATTTCTGATTAAATCACTGCAGTGATGTCATACCTGCTCACATGTCCTATTATGCGTGCCAATGTCATTTACCCTACGGACAAGGTCTTGCCACAGTGCAGCCATCTCCTGCTGATTCTGGCTGGTGCAGGAAAACAGTATGTCATAATCCCGCACCAGGCTCTGGTGTATCTCTTCATCTTCTGCAGCAGAGTAGGCAGGATTTCGCTGACGCGCCATGTCCCTGAAAGAGAACACAAACAGGATATCAGCAAACTATGTCATCAATATATGGCACATATACTATACATGATACTCAACTGTAGTGATATACTACTACTCCCATATGTAGCACGTGTGTGTCTCTTGGTGGATACACATGTACATGGCCAAATATCAGTGCTCAGCCAACACCTGTGCAACAATACCTGCCACATTCCATACAACATAGTACCAAGCCCCATCGGTCAGCACACCGAGACAGGTCCAATGCACAACCTCACTCTGGGGGTTCATACCAAGGTACTGTATGTGGAACGCCATCCACTAGTGGTGATCTGGACACAAATTAATTGGCCTGGATATATATATCCCACCACCACCACCAGCACAGTAGACTACTTTGATATATATGTGAATAGACAGATTTTCACTTGTTAGGACTGACATGGTATCCATGCAGCCCACTGGGCCAGTGGAAGCCACAACCCACGATGCTGACCCCTTTGTGAATGCTTCCCATTGACATCCCAAAGAATGCATGGAACATGCACACACATTTCTAACCCAGACCCTATGCACAAAGGTTAAGCATCCTGTCTGGTGGACCCCAGCCAAAGGCAAATTGTATAACGATAGAAGGAGGCTACTGCAGGACAGAGCAGATTCACATAAAGGGAAGGCATCTGTGGTCAGCACTGGTAATAAGCTACGGTCTCTCATAACAACATCCACGGCCAACTCTGAGAGGGAAATGGCCACGGACACTATAGATAACCACAAGGCCTTCTTCAGTTTTATTAGACATATGGACCAAAAGCCTCAGATATGCTCTGCGTTACTACACACCTACTTAACATTCACTGAACCCACAGATATTGGCAACATTCTGGCAGACAGGTTCAGTGCAAATATCCCCCCTCCCTCTCCCCCACACTTAGAAATACTTATCACAGCTGATTGTAACCTCCCTATCATCTCAGATGTCCAGGTGAGGGCTGCCCTCAGCAAAGCAGAACACACAGCATCAATGTGACCTGATGGTATCCCTGGATGTGTGCTATGTGAACTCCAAGAGGAGATACAACCGCATATAAGACTGATATTTAACCTTGGCCGTACTACGGGATATGTACCTGAACACTGGCATACAGCAACAGTGGTCCCACTCCACTAAGGAGGCACCTCTACTGACCCTGGCAACTACCGCCCCATAAGCTTAACCAGCCTGGTCTGCAAAGCTATGGAATGATTCATTATGGGACGCATACACAGTGATATTGGGTACCTGCAGACACTTGATCCCACCCAGTTTGCCTTTGTGATGGGCTGATCCTGCCTTTTGAACCTGGTTGACCTTTTCAAAACAGTCACTACAGCCATTGATGAGGGCAAAGCAGTCCATACAGCCTACCCGGACTTGCCTAAGGCCTTCAACACAGTACTCCACTCAGGCATCATAGACAAGCTCATCAGCTTACATGTTACTACACATGTCACATGATGGGTTGCACACTGGTTGAACTACAGAATCCATAATATCAATATTGCGGGAGCCATGTCAGACTCAAAGCCAGTCACATGTGGTATCCCACTGGGCTCTGTCCTAGGACCCCTCTTGTTTGGCATTTACTTCTCAGATGTGAAAGCAAACATGTGCGGGTTGTGGATGACAAAGTTCCCAGATGACTGCGAACTAAGCGCCATAGTCGTTACACTAGCTGACACACACATCCTACAGACAGGCCTCACTGAAACAGACAACTGGTGCCAGAATCATGGCCTAACACTGAAGAACATGTAATGTATATTCATCCCCTTTGGGTGAAACTACGTGCACACAACTTATCACATAGACATACATATAGATACAGACCAATAACACATATGGAGGGTTCACAGTATGTAGACTATTAACTTGTTACTTTACATTACCTGTGTTTGTCGCATCTGGTTGCATTACCATTACTATAGCTTCCTGCTGCTGCTAGCCCAGCTTGATACTGACACTGATGGCAGCTTCAACTTAGTTTGTCTTACCTGTGTTTTTGTTTGTGTTCTTATTTTCTTTTTTTCTTTTTTTTTTCTTTCTCTCTCTCTCTCTCTCTCTGCCTCCAGACAGTGCAATGAAAGTATTGCATGTGTGGAGTGGGAGTACAGGATGCTTTTGTAGGTATCTGCATAAGTCCATCTGATGGCCTCTGCACCAATTGTAAGCCAGCATTTGCTAATTGCATGCAGCCAGTTGTGTACTGATTGCAGTTCTCACTGTGATTTCAGGACAGTGCTATAAAAGGGTATGTGAGATAGGCGTTGCCCTTTCAGATTGTAAGGGCGGGGACCATGCTGGTATGCTGTGGACACTGTTCTGTGAGTGTAAAGGTTAGTATCTCTCTCATGATTCAGGCTATGTTGTAGATTCACATTTCTCCATTTATCTCTCCAGTTTCCTGTACTAAGTGTGTATGTACACTGACACCTACAACTCTCTCTCTCTCTCTCTCTCTCTATATATATATATATATATATATATATATATATATATATATATATATAGATATATATATATAAATATACATACATTTATATATGTATAATAACTGACATTATTACCTACTAGCTACCAACTAGCATGGCTGTTTCTGTTCACACACTACTATTATAGAAATCCACTAGATTTGACAGTAAATATACATGACATGATTTGTGTACTACACATCCTATATTCCCTTTACATTCATTCCTACTATTACATGATATATTTATTGTAGCACAATGTTCTTGTATAACAGTCATGGCTTAGTGGTAAGTCATGCAGACTACTGTTTCCAAGGTCCTGGGTTCAGGACTGACAGTGGGATTTTATTTTGCTTTTGAACTGACTACAGGACCTGTCAATCAGAGTGACTAAGGCACTTTTAAGCAGTTGTAACTGGGTTAGCACTGCTTTGCGCGGAGCTCCCGCATGTGCACTGGTGTTCAGCTCCACGCACACCCACTTACAACCGCTTAACAGTGCTTACTCTGGTGCACACCCGCACTATTTTCTTTGAAAGAAATGAAAATGGGGAGACAGGAAAGTGGTGAAAAAGGGGTCACAAAGAGGGTAAGACAGTAGGGAAACAAGCTTGGGTTTTGCAGGAGGGATGTAGGTAAGGCCCATAGCTGCCAATTTCTTCATCAGCAACAGCTGTGCATATGTTTGTAATTTGGTGTGACATTTGAAACCTTCCACCCCTGAGAGAGGTGTCAGGACAACAATAATACTTGTTGTACAGCCAATTGTAATTGATAGTTTCCATGTCCAGTAGACATGTGTGCGGAATGGGCAGCTATGTATGGGGCGTAATTTTTTTGTGGGTACAGAGTGCCCTTTTTTTTTTTTCCGGTGAGAGTGGTATGTCAGGTAAAGGAAGTCAGTATAGCTGGGGAGGTAGGTTGGGTAGGTCAACAGACAAGACAAACAAGACGCATACAGGGACGATGTATGACACGTGTGGGGGAGTTACACATTTGACAGGGACGGATGTTTGGATATCCAGAGCCCATGAGCCCACAGATGGCAACAGTGGAACTGATATCCCCACCCATGGGCAGTTGCCACTGTTCCTTCACTGCCCAGGATGGGGCTGTGCTGGGGGCTGTGTAGGCCGGGCAACAGGCATGCCCGTAAGTTGTGCCACCTGTGCCTCAAGCTGGCGTAGGAGCCCAAGAACAGAGTCCCGGATCTCCCTACGCACCACAGTCCGGACGCTACGGAGGGTGAGTGGTGGTTCTCCTCCAGCCACACTTGCAGAGGGAGGACGGGCCCCATCCCCTGCAGCGCTTCCACCCGCAGGTGGCACAGGGCCACCGGAGGAGGGTCCAGACTGGGCACTAGTGCCAGGTGCACTCGCCTGCTGAGGTGGGAGAGGTGGGTCCGCTGGAACCCGCCTTCCCTGTCATCCTATGTTTTGCATTATGTCATGACAGTTTGGGTTAGTAACATACAATACCATTCGCAATTAGTTGTAACAGCATGCGTTAGTATTCCCATTAACCAAACACCCAGATATTCACACCATTGAACAGCGAGCATAACACATGCATAATTTGAACAGCAATACACAGTCCAACAACATGCAGGGTTGATTGATGGCAACAGGCCATCAGGTTTGGATGTATGAGCAGGGCAGATGCATCAACGTACATGCAAATATGTATGACCCAACAGGACAAATGTCCAGGGGTGTTAATTGTGATTGCACATACCAATTTCACGTGGAATGGATTATATGTGGTTATAGGGTAGGGTGAAGAAAATATAATTAACACCTTCAAATACCAATACATATGCTGTACATTTCTAATAGCTGCAGATATATACACACTACTGTTCTGCCTACAGTTTCCTATGTGATAACTACTTCAAGTTGGTGATAGGACGGTTACTGCTACATCGATATACATTTTATTGTTATTCATACACGTTCATATCTGGCTTTGTTCAGCTACATCATCCTGCTACATTTGCTTTATATAGCTATAGACAACTGTGGATGTTTGGTATTTCAGACAATCATACTATCTGTATATTGCAGACTGAGAGCAACATATCCAGATTTTGGGATACAGATTCCAGCTGCAGCAACATTTTGAACACATTTTGCAGTTTGGTTCTGCTTGTCACATTCATTTCATTCTGTACTGACTGCAGTATACTTTATTCAGGGGTTATTACTACTTTATTGGTGGATTCATAACTCTTTCTTACACTCTCTCACTTGTTTTAATTTTACTATTCAGGATGGTACTTACTTCTAGGCTTTATTGACATGTTTTACCTGTAGTTATTACAATCCTTTCCAGCAGTCTCACTTCTGTCATGTTTCAGTATTTCAACAGGGATATATTTCACACATGTGATTTGCTCATCTTCTGCAGCTGTACTTTTCAGCCTGCTGCAGGTTGTGTACTATTATATTACAGGTGGGGCATCTTTATTTCAGACTTTATTTCAGACATTTTCATTTTTCTGTTTGGATTACAGACTGCAACACACTTTTGTAATCAAGCAATACTTGCAAACCCTCTTACACTGTTACTTGCACATTTTATTACTTAGTGACTACACTGCACTCTTTTGCTAACTGTCATGCTTTTATATTTCTTTACAGTTACTGGGAGAGGATTACTGACCTGCCTGGTGGCGCAACCGCACCAGCCTATCACCATAGGCTCTGCGGTTCGCAGAACGGACACCTGCAGCTGTAATATAAATGAAGTAATATTGGAATACACATCTCCATAATATCAGCTAGTTTAATTTCTTACATACATAATTAAATGTAACTTACTCAGTAGTGGAGCGTTGGGCATTTGCCGGGCCCCCTGTATCCAAAGGTTAAATTGGTCCTGCTTACGTCTCTTCAGGTCCGCATGGTGGTGACGGACCTGCTCACCAGTCCTTGGAATCCCTGTGGCACTGGTGAGATCATGAGCCAACCGGTCCCACGCCTCAGCCCTATATGCTTCCCACAGGACCTGGCCTTGCATGAGTTGGGCCTCATAATTGTGGACAAGGAGCCAGACCATATATCTGGACTCCTCAATGCCCCACCTCTGTGCTCGAAAGCAACTACCCCCACCTACTCCTGACATTCTGGCTGCAAGTTAGTTCTACAATCGTTTATGCTGTGTATTCCCACCTATGAGGCTTATATATGCCGTTTTTCCCACACTTATCTGTGATTGGCCATTTAGGAATTGTATCAGCTTCACTAAACCTGCTTTGTCATGCTCCACTTTCTATTCATTCCTATATATTTGCTATTACTGCATTTTTAAGCACACCTGTCATGGCTTAGTGGTTCAGTACCTTGACTATGGTGCATGGTATCCTGGGTTCGAACCTGGTATATTTTATGCCTGTCAACACAGGCTAGGGGGTGTGTCTGTGTAAAGGCAGTTTTGTTACAGCTTGCTCAACGTTGCCCATCGGTTAGCTTGTTGGCGCAGTGCGCAGCTCCGCGCAAACGGGTTATGCTGGTTTACGCTTCATTTGGCTGTCAGCACGCATATTACACTCAGCTCAACTAGGGGCACACAGTTTCAGCGTGTTAAACCACTGCTCACCTACGGGCACTCATTTTGCACCTGTTGAACCACTACTCACCTTCAGGCACTCATTTTACATCTGTTAAACCACTGCTCACCTACGGGCAGATGCACTCACCTTGTTAAACTGTAGCTCAGCTATAGGCACATCTGGCATTTTTTATTATTTTGTTATCTCACATTTCTTCAAAATAAATGGCCTATTTCATTACATTTTACATAAAATATAATTTTATATGTGTACATATATGTCAGGAACTTGTTTCATGCTTATTTCACTAAAAATAAAAATTGATGTTTTGGGGGCTCAAACCATGACTGCCTGCTCTTCAGCCGACGTCTCTACCGCTATGCTATTGCTTTTTGGCTTACATTGCATAGTTAGTTCTTATATGCTTTTCCACTTACTGCTAACTGTGGCTGAGCTTCAGGCACGCCTGCGCAAACGAGTGCACTCACGGGCAAACATCTTTACAGTTAAAAAAAAATATAACATGTTCATTTATATAATTTTATGTTCATAGTTTGTGGGGGCATGTGTTGTGTTGTGTTTATTCACATTTCCATGTACTCTGTCATGGGTGTTTACGTTGGGCACTTTTACTCTTCTGGGGGCATGCCCGCTTGCAGGGCTCGGCCTACGGACACGCCCCTACTGTCTTCCACGGACCGTGTTAGCCTTAGGTGTGATTCAGCATGCCCTCATGCATATGCATGACATGCTGACATCACACCATTTAACTTCAGCCTCCGTGTAAGCCTTGTATCTCTTACACGGAGGCTTTGTGAATCCTGCCCATTGTCTTGTTTACAATTACATCCTTTTAAGCTGCACTTTATTGTAATTATCTCACTTCTCAAAGACTTTGTTTTGCTACATTGCATGATATTGCTGTTATTGTTATTCTCCCTAGAATGAACCTAAAAGAGGTCCTCTTGTAGCAGTAACCCTCCTCAGTTAACAAATGTAGGTAATTAATTAAATAAATAAATGTGCATGATTGCTCAGCAGATTTATCTTCTTCCAGAGTTGTCAGGCATGATAAAAGGACATGCATTGCTAAAGCAGCCATAATTCTAACTGTCAGAGGTCACAGACTTGTGTCATGTGATTGGTCCTTAACAATCCCCACCTAGACTGAGTCAGAAGTTTACTGAGTGAGTGGTCATCTTCTTTTCTTGCATGCAGTTAATGGAGTAGTGTGAGAACTGTACATGGATGACACCTAAGCATGCAACAAGCATTCATTTTGGAATTGGATCTGAAGTAAAAATCTGTAAGTATGAGTAAACGTTATGAGAACAGAACATTTAAACATACATAGTATTCTAACTGCTAACATACTTATCATATTAAAAAATTTTGTTTGCTATTTCACAGCAGTCAGACTGCTAAGACCATGACAAGAGTCAAGACATAACTTGAAAATGCCTTTATGACAGTGTTACAGTGTAATGCACTGAACAATTTATTTTGTATTCAGTATTTGTTAACCAGGGTAGCTCATTGATACACACGGAACTTTTTTCAGATTTACCTCAGGAGTACTGTCTGGTAAAGTGACTTGCTCTGAGTCACACTATAAGCAACTTGAAGCTGATGGAACTGAGCGCTGGGCCACTCTGTGCTAATGAGCCGACTTGAATGCGGTACCTGGGTTAATGTATGCTTACATGGCTATGATAATATTAGTCTGTGCATTTGTTTATTCATGTTTTGTTAATGCTTTTATGAACATATTAACAGAGGTTCCTGTGATGCCCGTGCACTGACCCAGTAATCAAGGAGCCTCAATCCTCACCACTAGCACCAGTAAGGGGCGTCCATATTGGGAGGGATAACAAATACACACACAGTAAAGTACAATTTTCCTTAAGAGCACAGAGATCACAATCAGTCTGGGGCAGGTTTCTCCCTTTCTCTCCAGATCTCCAATAAGACCCCCCACTTGCACAGCTATAGGGCACAAATCTCAGCCGAGTAGTCAAACCAAAACCTCCAGTGCCCTCTCTGTCCAACCAGTGCTTCGTGTCCCTGCCCAAATAGCTGACGCACACACACTTTGAGATTTGGTTTATATAATAACACACAGACACTCCTGGGGAAGGCTGGCACAGGTTCTCGTGCTATGCTCCCTCCTACCAGGCTATAAGGTAGCAATCACTGCCACCAACTACTCTCATCAGCTACTAAAAAGGCCCTTACCAAAGGGTGTCCAATTATTACTATGCAAAATTATTATCCAATTAGTAAGTGTGACGAAAAGCAACACTTATTTGGAGTGGCTTTGTACAGTATCACTATATACATGCAATGTACTCTAGAGCTTAAATTATCTCTACACAAAACAGCCACAGTTGAAAGGTTTAAAAATATTTAATAATAAATAATAAAAACACAAGGCAAATATTCTCAGTTCAACACAGTGTTAGTCAAGAGTTCAGAAATCACAGGAAAATGCTTAAAATAATACTGTAGAATAGTCTGACATAAATATAGAAAACAACTAGACTAAATCTGACTAAATTCCTATCTAACTAAGAGCAATCACAGTTCTAAATAAACTTACATATAGAGCAAAGGCAGAGTACTGGTGAGTGATGTTCTTCAGACAAAATCCAAAATGCTCTGATTCTCTCTCTCTCTCTCTCTGGAAATCTTCTCTGGTTCTCAAGCTGACAGAAATTCAGAGTTTTAACATTTCTTTGATCTTGCACCTGCCAGGAAACTACAGCAATAAAAGACATTACACATATAAAATCTAGCAATTAACTCTAGTCTCTAAACAATAGAAGGAATTCCTCAGTCCAGATATTATGTCTCTGAGCCTTGAGATCAAACAGTCATACAATCCTTGACTTATCAGCTTTCTTCCAGCAGAGTGCACTGTGGTTACATTTTTAAAGTTCAACATTTAACACATTTTAAGAGGACAAGCCTGTGGATTATATTCATATTTAGAATGACATAGAATTATCTACAAAATTCTATCTAGCTAGGGTGGAACCTTCACATATCTTCACATATCTTTCCCCCAGAGAACTAAAGCTAGTTTTTTAAGTGACCCTTGAAAAACATTGCTTGAGAGGGTTAGGTCCATCTAAATATACTTACCCCATTCCCTGTCTTAAGAGCCCATCTGCATTGGCATTGCTAATCCCACTGCAGTGCTGCACTGACATATATGCTTGCAACCCTATGCTCCATCTTAGCAACTTAGCATTTTGCTGGCTGGCTCGGTGTAACCATGTTAAGGAATTGTGATCTGTAACTACAGTGATTTTCCTGGGTGGCCACGGTGGTGCAGCTGTTAGTGTTGCTGGCTCACAGCAAGAGGTTCTCCAGTTTGATTCTTGGCTGGGGTGCCTTCTGTGTGGAGTTTGCATGTCCTCCCTGTGGTCGCATGGGTTTCCTCCCACATCCCAAAGATATGCAGTAGGTATATTAGATACTCTAAATTGGCCCTAGGCGTGAGTGTGTGCTTTTGTGGAAGGTTGAGCACCGGGCTGGCAACTCAACACCGTAAAACTCCAGTGCCAGTCATGAGAGGACAGATGATCTGATGTGGCGACCCCTAACTGGGAAAAGCTGAAAAAAAGAAGAAGAACTACAGTGAGTTTTCTTCCATACAGATAAGGCTGAAGTTTCTGCAGTGCCCACACTATGCTTAGACATTCCTTTTCTACAGCTGCATAGCATTCCTCCCTGGGTTGAAGCCTACAACTGAGATAAACCACTGGGTGCTCTTCTTCCTCTATAGAAATCTGGCTAAGTACAGCCCCCACACGATGGTTCAAAGCATCCACCTGCACAACAAATTATTTGCTGCAATCTGGACTGGCTAACGCAGGTGGTCCTCCCAAAACTTCTTTAAGCTTCTGGAATGCCTACTCACATGCTAGGGTCCACACTACCTTATCTGACCTGTTTTTCCTTGTCAGGCATGTGAGGGGAGCAGCTATGGTACTATAACTGGGGACGAACTTTCTGTAGTACCCTGCTGTCCATGAGAATGCCCTCACCTGCCTTTTGGTAACAGGTGCAGGCCATGCCTGAATGGCTTCCACTTTTGCCAGGTTCTGGCTTGATCTTTCCAGTCCCCACTCTATGTCCCAGGAAGGAGATCTCTGCCATATCCACCTGACACTTTCACGTCTATATCATAGCATTGACAGCTTAGGTTGCCGAATCCAAAATCATCGACACCTAAGCATCAAAAGCTAAAAACAGTGACCAGTCAAATCATCAAATTCTTTCCTAGGAAAAGAATTCACTTGGCCATCCTCAAACAAAATAAGCAAACACACCCCTCAATGTGGGAGCTGCGTACCCCTCATCCCCTCAACTAAATATACCAACTACGAGGCCGCTCTACATTGAGGAAAGGGAAAATCACCAAAAATGTCCACGCAAATTCTTTCCTGAGGAAAGAATTTGATGAGTGGCTGTTTGCTATTTTTAGCGTTCGACACTTAGGTGTCAATGAATATGCATTCAACAACCTAAGCTGTTGACAAATCAATAGGGAACCACATTTTCTTGGCTTAATGGTCAACCCTGCCCTCTGTAGTCGGCCCAGCACTTCCCTGACATGCTGAAGGTGCTCTTGCCAGGAATGGCTGTAGATGGCAATATCATCTAGGTAAGCAAGGGCAAACACTCCTGCTCCTGCTAAGATATGATCTACCTGCCACTGGAAAGTCATTAGGGAATTTTTCATCCCAAAGGGCATGTGAGCTCATACAAGCCAAACGGAGTCACAAAAGATGACCTCTCTCTCTAGCACTGGGAGTCAAGGGCATCTGCCAGTAACTCTTGATAAGATCAATGGTTGTAAGATACTTAGCCCTACCCAGCTGTCTAGGGCCTCATCTGTCCTAGGCATGGGGTAAGCATCTCACTCTGAGTGACTATTTAATTTCCTGTAGTCCACACAGAACCTGGTGCTGCCATCCTTCTTTGGCACCAGCACCACTGGAAAGGCCCAGGGACTGTTGGATTCTTGAATTACCCTTAGTTCCAACATCTCCTGTATCTCCTTCCTCAAAGTCTGTTTGACTCTCTCAGGCACCCTATAAGGGGCCTGACTAATAGGCCTTTGGGGTCCTGTATCCACTGGTTCTGCACCAGGTGGGTGCACCCTGGTTTCCCAGTGAACATGCCCTGAAACTCCTGTAACACTGCTTGGATTTCTTGAACCTGGGAAGGCGATAGCTGCTGGGAAACTGCTACCCCTTGGACTGAGGTGTCAGTCCGAGCCTAACTGAGGAGATCAGTAACAAGATCTCCCTCAGACTCCTCCTGCAATCCACTACAAATACTCAGCACAAGGGCCTCCCTATTATGGTAAGGTTTCATCGTGTTAACATGATACAGTTTGTGCTCCTGCCTCCTGCCTAGCAGTTCCACCATATAGTTAACATCACTTACCTTTCTTACCACCATGTAGGGTCCCTCCCAGGCTGCTTGCAGCTTGTTGTGTCTGACAGGAATGAAAACTATTACCTGTTGCCCTACAGAATACTCACTAGTTCAAGCATTCCTGTCATACCAGACCTTTTTCTGCTGTTGGGCTTCTGCCAGGTTCTCCTGGGGCCAAGCTCATGAGTTCCCTGAGCCTTGTCCGGACGTTCAGGACATATGCCACAGCAGACTCCTTGTGAGATTCACACTCACCCTCCCACTCATCTTGGATTAAATCTGGAGGTCCTCTCACCCTATGCACATACAGTAACTCAAATGGTGAAAAGCCTGTGGATTCCTGGGGAACCTCTCTGTAAGCAAACAACAGATGATGTTTCTTTCTCTTCCAAACAAACTTCCAAGCATTTTAATGCTTAGTCTTATAAGCAAGACTGTTACTGTTTAAACTCTAATCAACTTACTGCTGAAATCTTTCTACCTGATGTGAACAATTGCACATAATTCTTACTGTGTTACATTTGTTTGTTGCTTTCTTAAGTGTAAATATTTTTTACTGTTGCTTTTCTCAAGTGTTAATATCTTTTGTATGTAATAATTACTTGTTATATTTTATATTAATCCTTTATTTACCATGTAACAATATTTTTTACTGTTTATATCTGTTTGGAGCTTTTCTCCCCGGGCCTCTACTGAAAATGGAAATATATCCAGCTAGACTAGTCCAGTTAACAAATGTAAAATAAATAAAATAAAAATAAAATAAATAAAATATTTGTCCCACTTCCTCTTAAACTGGTCTGCAAATGCCCCTAGCATGGACTTGATTGTACAGTTTATCCTCTCAACAAGACCATTAGTCTGGGGATGGTAGGGGGTGGTCTTCAGGTGCTTTACCCCACAGTACTTCCACAGACAAGCCAGCAGGTCTGACATGAAATTGGTGCCTCTGTCAGTTAGTATTTCTTTTGGGAAACCTACTCTGCTAAAAATCTCTAACAAAGCATTTGCCATCTTTTCTGCCTCAATGGAGGACAAAGCCATTGCCTCAGGGTATCTTGTAGCATAATCTACTACCACTCAGAGGCCCCACAATATCCACAGCTACCCTCTGAAATGGCTCCTCAATCACAGGCAAAGGCATCAAAGGAGCTCTCACCTTGTCTCCTGCCTTGCCTATCTTTTGGCACGGCTCACAGGCCCTGCAGTACCCTGTTACATCTCTGGAAATTCCAGGCCAATAGAAATTCTGCATAATACGTCTCTTGTACATTTTATGCCCATATAACCTATGAAGGGAATATCATGGGCTATGGCTAGAAGCACCAGATGGTAGGTTTTAGGCACTACCAACTGCTGTATTCACTCACCTTCTAGCCCTCTCTCTGGGGTCCATTCTCTATACAGTAACTCTTTGTCCCAGTATACAGACTCCCCCTTCCCTTGAGAATCAGGTGCCTCATTAGCTACCTGCCTCACGTCTTGCAATGTAGGGTTTGAGAGCTGAGCCTCTCTCAACTCTCTCTCTGTAACCCTTCCCAGCTCCCCTTCCACAGGAAGTCTGGCATCCTCTGACGGTGGTGCCTCACTGTCAGCCTCGGTAATACTACTCACCTCTACCTTTGCATTTACTCTGTCCAAGGAAACATCAGTACCCACAAAATTCTATCTAGCTAGGCTGGAGCCTTCACATATATTCACAGTTCCTAAACTGTATTATGGAGGTAACTGATTTCTAACCTTGAGGAGATAATGTCCAAAGCTTTTATCTTATAATCACATTTATGTTTCATTTTTAAAACCTTAAATTGAAATGCTCCTTTAGAGTGCACATTCCTATACACAGAATATTACGCATAAAAAACAAGAATTCTAGTGGAAGATTATCTACTTGAAGCCTATTGTAAAGTGGACTGCACTTAGGATTCCATAATATGAAGCAGTGGTGGACCGTGGAATTAATTCCTGAGGAAAATCTAGTGACCCAGAGATATGAAATTTCCATTTTTATTAAAGATGGCATAACAGTTTAATGAAATACCATCTTTTAGTTTTCAGGAGTAAAAAAAAGGGGTTGTTTCCATTTAACATTCCAAGATGTATATATATATATATATATATATATATATATATATATATATATTTTTTTTTTTTACAATAAAAGTAATTTGCCTGTCAAGTTATTTGCTCCTTGTCAAAAATACAACCACAAACTTGTATAATCCCATGCCATTTATACTAAATTGAAAGAAATGAAAAATCACTGCTTTTTGGTAAGTAGCTTTTTTTTAACAAGTGTCTTTCTTATTTTATTAGTGTTGAGGCACAGACCTGAGACAGCTAGCCACAAATGAAGTTTTTCAAACCATATTTTAGAAGAGCTTATTTTATCGAGTCACCCTTAAAGACTAGGACGCATTATCACCACAGGTTCACAGGCTAACTGCCTATATGAGCCATTTTAAGCCAGTTCCCCTTTTGCTGCTTGAATTAATCTGTCATGTTGGGAGTTAGACTGGCCTTACCCATACCATGGTTGATAATCATATATTACCACTACTGGGAAAGACTGGGATCATACCATAGATAACTTGAGGAGAACCATGCATGGAATAAAATATTTAGGAACTGCCTCTATCCATTAGTAGCACAGGGTGCAGTCCTGGAGTAAATTTTCTATTACCCATTCACAGATCCACATTATGCTTAAATATTAACAGGAATGAACTTTGTTTTACGTGGATGGGGAGTCTGTTCCGGAACAGTGGCATCCTGTGTGAGATATACCTGTACCTCCATACCACTTTGTTGATATTGCAGAAGAAAAGGTTTAGATCCCTGGACCTAGTATTTCTGATGCCATTTGATTTGCTGATGTGTGGTAAGTCCATCAGTAATGGGTTTGAGGATACCTCGTATGCCAGACACAGGTCACATCTTAGCAGTCTGTAGGATACCAAGTATAGTGACAGGGCTTTGAGGTGATCCATGCTGGACATACTATTTGTGTCTTGTATCTTTTTAGTAAGGTATCAATCTGGGCATTCCATTTGTTGCATGTGTCTAGACAGATGCATGTCAAAGGAGATATTACACTCAATGACTGGCCTAATGTTGGCTGAGTAAAGGGAGACAATGGCATCTTTAGATCTAGTCACAGTCCATTTGTTTATGATCTGTGCAGTATGGAAGGACTTTCTTAAGACAGGGTCACTCTACTTACCTTCTCCCATCATCAGTCTTTCCACCCCTATTCCATCTCTCCTAACTCCAAGACCCACCCAACTTAATACATGCCCCAAACACTAACACATCATCAAAAGACCTCATCACTGTAAATCTATATAGTATGTGTATAAAGTAACAGAATTGCATGCCTAGATATCTCAATACACCCTTGACATCTTAGCAATCACAGAAACCTGGCTTAAAGGAAATATTAGTGACTCTGAAATTCTTCCCCTGGCTATAAAATAATTACATTAGACTGGTTAAAATGAAAGCAGGTGGCACATCTGTCCTTTACTTCAACTCCTACAGCCTCTCTCAATTCACCAAGACAATCCTAAACTTCCATAATGCCAAAAAACTCATTACCTTCCTAAATTTAAATAAGAATATGACTATATGTGTTGCTGTACTATATATACCCCAAGGCAAAAATATATCTCTACTGGAAGACATTGTCTCATGAACAAATAGAGTAATCTATAATAAAACCATCATCCTGGGTAATGTCAACATCAGCTAACCACATCCCCAGACTAAACTTCCTGCAGCATAAACCTGTTTGGTTTTACACAGCACATAACATCACCAACCAGACATAACAACAAGCATGACAAAGGTACCATCCTCAACTGGATATTAGTATGCAAACCCAATGTATATAAATCTGCTGTTACACTTCCTAATGCTCTGAGTGACCATCTCCCTGCTTAGACCCAAAGAAAGCATACCCACCAAATTAAAAATGATGAACTAAAGACAGCATGTAACCTTTCTAATTTCAACCCTCTGTCTTTCAATGATACATTACTGGCTATGACCTAGTCTCAATTAAATACCCTACCCCTAGTTGAATCCATCAACCATTTCAGCACAGTATTTCTGAATACTCTAGCCCCACTGCATACAAAAAGAGTCTAAACAACTCATGCTCATTGGCTTACTAAATAAACCAAAAAACTTATGAAGGACGGAGACATAATTTGGAAACAATGGCATAAACATAAAACAACTGAATACCTTCTAATCTTCAGGCACCTTCATATCTCAGCCAAAAAACAAGTAAAAAAAAAAAAAAAAAAAAAAAAACAATACCATGCTTACCTTCAATCTAACCATAAGCACAACCCCAAAACAATGTAGTCTTTTATTAGCTCTCTGATGGCAATGGGTCATCTAGGTGCCGTTGGACTTTCCCGGTAAACAAATGACAATAACTAAATAAATAAATAAATAATAAATAAATAAATAGTTAAATAAATAAATAAATACATAATGTTCAAAAATTAGGTCACTGTCCATATAAGTTCTCAAATCCCAAACACACAGGTGGACACTCAAGGGTATATTGTCAATGTGGTAGTTCCTCATAGTAGAGGTCTTCCCAAAGTATAGGGTGATGCATTTTTTTTGTTCAGTTTCAGTCCATGGTTCTGGCACTATTTATTTGTTTGGGACAAATTTTCCTGCAGGATGGCTAATTCATTTGGGAATTCAATAAATACTGCTAGCTTTCATTCATCTGCAAACTTAGTCAGCCAGAGCCCTTTAGTATTGGTGTTTACTTAAAAGATGTAGATGGCAAACATTAAAGGTCCCAGCACTGGACCTTGAGGATTTCACAAGTGACTGGTTTCTTTGTTGAGGTAGCTTCCCTTATTTTAATATTCTGCATCCTATCTGTGAGCCAGTTGGCAATCAATTGGGTGATGTAGGGGCTTATTCCCAGTTTATTTTCCCTTTCAACTATGTCCAAGGGGTAGATTGTGCCAAAAACCTTGCCCAGGTTGAGGTTATATGGTATGTACTGTTTTACCTTCGTTCAGTTGCTTTAGTGACCTTTTCAATTAAGTTCATCAGGTTGAGTAAACATGACCTGCTCTTGAAGAATCCATACTGAGACATGTCCATTTTATTGGAGGTTCTTTGTGTCCTTATTAGTTGCATGATAAGACATTCAGTGGCTGTTCATATGAGGCTGGTCAGGCTTATAGGTCTGTAATTACATGGGTTTGTGGAAGGTCCTGACTTATGCAGTGGAATGACTGTAGCTGTTCTCCTTTCACTTGGTACAAATCTTGTATGGAGGCTGTGGTTGAACTGTGTTAATAAGGGAGCAGCTAAATCATGCTTCATGTTATTTAGGATGCACCAGAGATACTTTCAGGATCCATCAACGCAGTATTTTTAGCTTTTGATAGTATATTCAGGACGTGTTCTTGTGTGATAGCTGGAGGTGAGTCAGTTTCAGGTATATCCTGTAGGATAGGTGAGAGAGGGGTAAGGTTTGAGCTGAATTGTTTGCTTAGCTCTATCATCAGCCTCAATGTAGGTAACATTGTTCTCAGTTAGCTCAGTGCATTGCTGCCTTGTGCTTCTGAGATTACAAATAGAAATATAAAAGGCCTTATGATTGTCTTTGTTTTGGGTAGTCATTTCTTCTTCAGACTTGGCTTTAGTAGATTTTGTTAAGCTCCTGAGTTCTTTGTTTATTTCACTGATGAGGGGTCTATCATTCTGGGAATTACTCTTCTTTCTTTTGGTCAAAATTGTCTTCCTTTTATTGTAAAGCTTATTTACATTATGTTTTCACCAAGGGGTTAGTTTCTGAGGTTTGTCCTGTGCTTGTTCATATAGGGTACAGCTGTTTCTATGCAGCTGTTTACATGTTGATATACTGTGTTGTACATTTCCATGTATTCAGTGGAGTTAACTGGGTTTGTTGGGGATTTGAAGCTTGCCAATGTATCAGTAGTAGGTAGTTCACAGATTCATAGGAAGGTACTAGGCTATTGGCCCAAGGACCTAAGGAAGCCTAACCAACAAGGTTCCCTGGCTTACGCTACCCATGAAAGTTAATTTCCTGTGCCCCTGTTGAGCAGAGCCACAGAAGTGATCCCTGGGGTGTATTTCCTACTTTCCATCCACTCATCAAAATCTTTCTTGAAAAGTGCTAATGAGGAACTTTGCTTGACATAGATGGGTAGCTTGTTCCAGAGTATAAGAATTCTCTGGGACAGGAATCTATCCCTCCAGCATGTCCTGTTTATTGTGGTGACAAGGTTTTGGTCCCTAGAGCATGTAGCTTAGAGGGATTGGGATTTCTTTAGGTGTAGCATGTCCAACAGCTCTGGATTTAACATAACTTTATATGTTAGGCAGAGATCTCCACGGAGTAGGCAATATGCTACAGAGTAAAGCTGGAGTTTTTTTGAGACGGTCAGTGTAGGGCATCTGTTTGAGGCTAGTAATCCTCTTTGTGAGGTACTTCTGCGGCCTTTGCTGCAGATGTCTTGTGAGGTACATTCCAAAAGGGGCATTGCATTCTATAATGGGTCTAATGAGTGCTGAGTAGAGGGGAACAATGACCTCTTTTTTCCTGGATGAGATCCCTTTTGTGATGAGGTGTGTCACATAGAAGGATTTCCTGACTACTGTTGCGATGTGATTATCAAAGGAGAGACTACTGTTAACCTGGGTCCCAAGGTATCTTATCACACATTCAGTGTTAAGTAGACTGCTATTTATGTGGTAGTTCATGGGTACATAGTTTTTACCAAAGGGGATGACAATGCACTTTTTGGCATTGAGCTTGAGGCCATGCCTCTGACACCAGGCATCTATCTCAGTGAGGCCACATCATTTGGGGACTCGACTATGGCTCCTAGTTTGCAGTCATCTGCAAACTTCATTAGCCAGAGGCCTTCTGTGTTAGCCTGTACTTCAGAGAAATAGATATCAAACAGGAGAGGTCCCAGGACTGAACCCTGTGGTACTCCAATTGTCACTGGTTTGGAGTCAGATTTGGAATCTGCAACTTTTACAGTGTGGGTTCTGACAGTGGGCCAGTTGGCACTCCATCTTGTGACATAGGAATTTATACCTAGTTTAGTGAGTTTAGCTATAATTCCAGAATGGGGGAATGGTGTTGAAAGCCTTGGCAAGGTCAAGATAGGCTGTGTGAACCACCTTATCCTCATCTATGGCTTTTGTGACTGCCTCAAAGAAGTTGATCAGGTTCAGAAGGCATGATCTGCCTTTCACAAATCCAAACCAGAGTTTGGAGGTTACCAATGTCTTTGTTTATGAGTTCCATGATGATACGTTCCATGGCCTTGCAGACCAGGCTCGTCAGGCTAATAGGGCGATAGTTCCAAGGATCAGTGGTGGCTCCCCCTTTGTGGAGTGAGATAACTGTTGCTGTGCACCATTGAGTGGGCACAAAGCCTGACATGAGACTATGATTGAACATGGTGCTTAGGTGGGGAGCCACTTCATTCTGAAGTTCATGTAAAACGCAGCCTGGGATGTTGTCTGGTCCCATGGATGCTGTGTTTTTGGTTTTAGAGAGTGCAGCTTTTACCTGCATAGATGATATTACAGGGACTCTGCATTCTTCCTGTATAGATATAGGCCCTTTAAGGGGTGAGAGGGGGGTAAAGTTAGCACTGAACCTATCTGCCAGGATGTTGGCAATGTCAGTTGGTTCTGTAATTTTCATGCTGTTGTGCTGTAACTCAGAGCAGATATGGGTGTTGCCATTGAGATTCTTGACATAGCTATAGAATGCTTTGTGGTTGCCCTTAGAATCAGTGGTGATTTTGTTTTTGTAGCTAGCTTTGGAGGCTCTTATAAGGGATCTCAGCTTCTTACTGAGCCTGACCAGGGAGCTCCTCCATTCATGGGATTTTACTGTCTTTTGCAACCATTTCTTCCTTCTGTTGTAGAGTTTGTTTATGGCAGGTGACCACCAGATTGGCTTCCTTTTTTTGGAGGATAGCTTCTTGGTTCTGTTTGGGATAGCATGATCCATGCACTCGAGTAAGTAATTATAGAGTGCATTTGTGTAGGATTCAGCAATCGTAACTGTATTGTCCATCTGCATGGGTGTCATGAAGTTTGCCACTTCTGTCGTAAGAAGCATGAAGTTGGCTTTGGAGAAATTTTTTACCATGGTTTCCTTAATGGTGTGAGGGCAGGATACAGATATCTAGGGTGATTAGCTTATAGTCGGATCTGACCAACAAGGAGTTGACTTCAAGTGTGGAACACCGGTCACTCATGTTGGTAATGACTATGTCTAGGATATTGTTGCCCCTGGTGGGGGTGTGGATAAGTTGATACAGGGCATTGGAATTTACGAATTCCAGAAAGTGTTGAGTGAAGGAGTTGGTACATGAGTAGTTTTCCCAGTTAATGGTGTGGTAGTTGAAATCACCCATTATTAGGGTGTTTTGTTGAACCCTAATATTTTCCAGTATATCAAGAAAAGAGGAGTGAGAATCCTGGGGCATGGTGGGGGATCTGTAGCAAGCTACAATTTGGATTGCATTTTTGCCCAGAGTTAGTTGCACTTGGATAACCTCAGATGCATTATGCTGCGCAACTAGCCTGGAGGTGTGGATATCCTTAATGAATATGGACACACCTCTGCCTTTGGTGTTCTGGTCCAGGTTAGATGGCTGAAAAGTGTGGTATGAGTTATAGCCTGGTAATGCAGGGGTGCTCTCTAGAGCCTTGAACCAGGTCTCAGTCACTGCACAGATATCGATTGTTCTCCATTTTAAGGAGTGCCTCGAGTGAGTGCATTTTGAGATTTAGACTTTTAGCACTGAGTAGCATTACCCTCAGTATTTGCTTGCCTGTTCCTGTTATGGTGGTGAATTTGTCATTTGAACCTTGCCTAAAAAAGGAACTATAGGGGCAGCAAGACCCTTAGCCAGTATCCAGAATCCCAGGGGCGACAGGTGCAGGCCTTCTTTGGCAAAGCATCATGGTCTGTCAACCATGTCGTCCAAGGCAGACAGAGTCTGGATCCCCTTAGAATGACACCAGAAGCTTAGCCAATTGTTGAAGTCAATCATTTTGTCCTTGTACTGCGGTATAATTCTGGGAAATGGCAGGATGCTACTCAGGGCTAGAGTCATACCTACCTGGGCTACAAGATTGGAGAGCTCTTCCATGTCTCTTTTCATGTAGTCCAGGGAGGTACATCTCAGGTCATTCACACCAATATGGACAATGACATAGTCATATTTGTACTTGTTGTGGAGTGACCTGAGTGCATGAGTTATGTGGCGGATCCTGGTACCTGACAGGCAGCTGACAGTAACCTTCTCCTTGTTTAGCCTGGTGAGTGAGACATCAGTGTTCCTGACTATAGAGTCACCTATGACTAGTGTGTTGGGTACATTGTTTTGCCTTATGAGCTGTTGTTTTCAAGAAATTTCTAAAGGTGCCTTAGGTGGAAGGAATTTCTGGTTTCAATTTTACTTCAAACTAGATGGCTTTCCAGTTAGACTGAACAACTGATGAAGATATGCAAGGGATGGTATAAGATACTCCCACATTAGTAAGGACAAGAACCATGATGTTGTTCCCCCTCTGACTAATTGTTCCAGGACATTTGTATTGACAAAGTTCGGGAATCTCTGTGCTTGTGCACTAGTGGTGGTGTAGGTTTCCCAGTCTATATTTGGATAGTTTAGATCACCTAGGAAATGGCATTTGGTTTAACAGATTACAGCCTAGTGACATCTCCAGGCGTTTTTGGAGTTACGTCCTACTGATGCATTTAGGTATCTAATATAGTCTGTTTATATTTGCTCAATTAACCAGAGCTGCTCTATGTTTGGCATTCTTTGCCAGAGGTCTAGAGTGTCTCTGCTTTAATCCAAGGCACCCAAGGCAAAAAAAACAAAAAAAAAAAAAACAAGAAATAAGTATATTTTGTGATTCTTCTGCACTTTCAAAATGTGTTTTATTTAATTGCTGCATTATTTCTGTTTTTCACTGTTTTACTGTTTGTGACTGCTTCATTATCTGCACTTGATTTGCACTGTACTGATATTTAGTATAGAATAGATTCAGACCAGCTGAATCTAGCCTGTTACTGATACACTTAAGCAATAAACCAGACAACTTACATTAAGAAATGTGCCCCTGCACCTTTGTGGCAGAAGTGTGGATCCAGCCTTGTCTGAGCTGGAAATTGCTGGAAGAAGATTCATTGTGTGCTTTCCTATTGGTAGATTAGCTTAAAAGTGTTTAATGTTGCCTGTATTTAAGCCAACGGGGGTTAGTGGTGCCCTGCATAGATGCAAATGCCTTGAAATACAATTTTTCCCTAGACATCTGTCAGTGGAACCCTCTCAAGCTTCCCTGCTGCACTGCAGGCAACCCAGTTGCGCACTGAGCAGTGTTGCCACACTTATCATGTATAGCCTTCAACAGAACAAGCCCCTTTGTTAATCCTAGCAAAAAAAGGTCAATCTAGCCCAATCCCTTCCCTAATAATATAAAAACTATAATGGATGGACATTTCTCTGGCCAGCCTGGTCGACATAGGCATCCTGAGGCAATGTAACAATTGCCTCTTGTATACTGACAACCATTTACTCCTAAAACAAACAAATATCATATGAGTAAGATGTAAATACACTATGAAATTAGAATCAAGTCTCTCAAGTAACAACAGACTGGACATCAAACAGGTTGTCAGCACACAAACTACACCTCTCACACAAAATAAGGTCATGACACATAAACCCACATACGTGGAGGTACTCACTAGAAGTCTACTAAGTATCAGAGACCTCCCAAATGTAAACAACTTGCACACGCTGCTATGCAAATAGAACCACTACACATAAAAACACATACACCAGTGTCTCAGCAAATAAGCCCCTAAGGCAAAACACCTCAAAACCAAATATCTTGATCATAGGCAACTCCATTGTGAGACACACACATGTCCCCCTCATCAGGTTGGACAAGGAGAAGGTCATGGTCAGCTGCATGTCAGGTGCCAGGATCAGTCAAATCACGCATGCACTCAAGCTACTCAACAACAAGTACCGTTATGACTATGTCATAGTCCATGTTGGTGTGAATGACTTGAGATGTACCTCTCTGGACTACATGATGACAGACATAACTTAACTCTCAGATTATGTGTCCCGGGATGGTATGACCCTAGCCCTAAGCAGCATTCTACCTTCACCAGGATGATGCTATAATATAAACAAAAAATGATCAAGTTCTACAATTGACTTAGTTCTGGTTCTGGTGTCAGTCCAAGGGGGATTCAGTATCTGTCAGCTTGGGAAGACATGGTCAAGAGGCCACAATGCTTTGCCAGCGATTGTCTGCCCCTGTCTCCTCTAAGCTTTTGGATACCAGAAAGGCCGCTTGCCTCTCCCATAGTGCTTTTTAGGCAATGTCAAAACAACAAAATTTCCAATGTAGCAAAATCCACTCAAGACAAGCTGAAGGTTCTGCTGCTTAATGCTTGGAGTCTAACCATGAAGCTGCATTCCCTGGAAGCACTCCTCACCTTTGAAGATGCTGACATTTGTGCAGTCACTGAGACATGGTTCAAAGCTGCAGAGAGCACCCCGACTGTGCAAGGCAACAATGCCTTCCATACATTCAGAACTCAGAATGAGCATGAAAGAGCCAAAGGTGGATGTGTATCTATCTTCATCAAAGATAAGTATGCCTACAGGCTGGTCAAACAGTATGATGCTCTCTAACTACTTGATGCCCAATTAATTACAAACAAAATACTCTATCACATCATTGCTAGCTATAGGTCCCCACCATGAACCAAGAAAAGCACACCGCCTACCTAGACTTACTGGAGTCGCTCACCATACAGCCCAATACCTTAGTATGGGAGATTTCAACTATCCTTCCAACGACAGGGTGACTTACACAAGCACAAACATGATCACTCAGAGGTTCCTGGATTATGTCAATACAAATGCTCTGCAATAGATAGTCTGCATCCCAATAAGGGGCTCAAATCTCCTAGCCATAGTACTCATCAATATGGGGGGGTTGCTGCACTTCCCCCTATGTGATACCCTCCCTGGTAAAGTCAGACCATAAATCAGTCTCATTCAAAGTAACTATTGGACCTGACACCCCTACAGGAGCAAAAAAAAAAACAAAAAATAACTTTTCCAAAAAAAACTACAGCATACTAAGTGATGGTATAAAAATATGTATACCCCCTCAATCACAGACAACAATAACACCTATGCAAGGGTTGTAAACAAATGTCCTGTATAAACACTTAAGCAACTGTATAGACTCGTCTGTACCTGACTGGATCAAAACCAGGTCCTCCTGAAAAACCAGGCCACCCTGGTGGACCTCAAGTATAAACAGGTTATATAACAAGAGGAATAAACTGATGTCCAAAAACAGGAGGAAACTGACTCAGCAGAGGAAGAATCCCCTCCACAGCTAGAACAAGCACATCAGAAATCTGATAAAGTTCTCTAAAGCAAAATATGAAGCTAAAATAGCATCCCTAGCTAAGAATAATCACCTTTCGGCCCCAAAACCCTGACGGAAGCTCCAAATGTGATGGTGTTTCCATATTCATAAAGGATGTGCACACCTCTAGACTGGTAGCCCAACATAAAGCATCAAAGATACTTCAGGTGCAGCTAACATTGGGTAAGACAGCGATTCAGGAGGAAACTGATTATAGGTCCCCAATCATGTCCCAAGACACTCACTCCATGTTCCTAACCACCCTGAAGAATAGTTGGGTCCAACCTAACAGACTCATACTGGTGACTTCAACTACTCCCCCATTAACTGGGAAAACTACGCATGTACCAAGACACTTGCCCAACGTTTCCTGGAATTTATTAATTCCAGTGCCCTGGACTAGCTCGTTCTTACCCCCACTAGAGGTAGCAGCATTCTTGACCTGGTCGTTACTAACATGGGCAACTGTTGCTCTACCCCAATAGTCAACTCCTCCCTCGTTAGAAATCCACCCCCCCCCCCCCACAAAGGTAACCACCATGAACAACTTCTCCAAAGCTAACTTTGGGCTCCTAAGAACAGAGGTGGCTAACTTCATGGCACCCATGCAAATGGAGAATAATTGCATGACCACCGAATCATACACCAATGCACTATGCAATCACGTACACAAATGCATGGATCTTGCCATACCGAATAGAACCAAGACACTCTCCTCCAAAAAAAGAAAGCCAATCTGGTGGCTCCCTGCCATAAACAAACTCTACAAAAGAAGGAGGAAACTGATGCGGAATAAGGTGAAGTCCCAAGACTAGAAAAACTCCCTTATCAGCCTCAACAAAAAGTTGAGATTCCTCATCAAATCCTCTAAAGCTAGCAATGAAAACAGAATTGCAGCAGATAGTAAAGGCAACTACAAGGACTTCTATAGTTATGTAAAGAATCTCCACGGCAATACCCAGATTTGCTCTGAGCTACTGCACAATGGTACCTCCTATACCATGCCAACAGATATTGCCAATATACTGGCAGACAGATTCAGTGCCAACTTTACCCCATCCCCCCAATGGACCAATCACAATACCAGTAGATTGCCAGGCACCCAGTATTACTGCTGCACAGGTTAAAAGAGCACTGTCCAAGGCCAAGAATACAGCTTCTATGGGACCTGACAATATCCCTGGCTGTGTTCTACATGAACTACAGAGTGAACTGGCACCTCACCTGTGTGCCCTATTCAGTCACAGCCTCACCTCAAGCTTTGTCCCTACCGAATGACACACTGCTATAGTCATCTCTCTCCACAAAGGAGGAGTGGCTACAGACCCTGGGAACTATCTCCCCATTAGCTTGACAAGTCTGATATGCAAAGCTATGGAACGCATCATCATGGACCTAATAAGCAAGGATATAGGGAATCTCAAAACTCTGGATCTCAGGCTTTATGAAGGGTAGATCATGCCTGCTCAACCTGGTCGACTTCTTTGAGTCAGTCACCAGAGCTGTGGATGAAGGCAAGGTGGTTCATACAGCCTATCTTGATATGGCCAAGGCCTTTGATACCATTTCCCAGTCAGGAATCATAGAAAAACTCACTAAGCTAGGCATCAACCCCTATAACACTAGGTGGGTTGCAAACTCGCTCACAGATAGAACCCACAGTGTGAAAGTAGCTGACTCCAAGTCATACTGCTGACTAGTCACGAGTGGAGTCCCAGAGGAATCAGTCTTGGGTCCTCTCCTGTTTGGTATCTACTTCTCAGAAGTCCAGTCCAACATGAAGGGACTTTGGCTGACAAAGTTTGCAGACCATTGCAAGTTGGGAGCCATTATTAGCTTCCCAAGTTATATTGATATCCTACAGAAAGACCTCACTGAGAGCAACAACTGGTGTCAAAGCTCAATGCCAAAAAATGTGCCGTCATCCCCTTTGGGGAAAACCCGGTTCCCATGGACTAGCACATCAATGATAGTCCACTGAACACAGAAGGCATTATAAGAGATCTGGGAACACAGGTTGACAGCAACCTCTCTTTGACCACCACACTGCCACTGTGGTCAGAAAGTCCTTCTATGTAGCACATCACATTACTAAGAGTTTTGCATCCAGGAAGAAAGAAGTCATTGTCTCCCTCTACTCTTCCCTCATTAGGCCAATCATCGAGTACAATGCCCCATTTGGCATGTACCTCACTAGACACCTGCAACAACTGGAGAGGCTGCAAAAGTACTTCACAAAGAGGATGCTAGGCTTTAAACACTTGTCTTATATGGGCAGACTCAAAAAACTCCCAACTATTCTCTGTCTCATATCGCCTACTTAGAGGTGATCCCTGCTTGACTTACAAAGCCATGTCTTACCCAGCTCTTTTAGAAATGCTACATCTAAAGAAATTCCAATCCCTCCACACCACATGCTCCAGAGACCTTAACCTCATTACCACAATCAACAGAACTTGCTGGAGGGACAGGTTCATAACCCAGAGACTGACCATGCTATGGAATAGACTTCCCATATATGTCAAACAGAACACCTCACTGGCCCTCTTCAAGAGAAATCTTGATGAGTGGATGGGAAATAGAAAATTCTCCCCGGGGATCCTTCCAGTGGCTCTACTCGACAGAGGCACTGGAAACTAAAGTCAGGTGGCATGATGCCAGGGTAATCCTATGGGCTACGCTTGTAAAGGCTCCAGGGCCATTAGCCTAGCACACACCTATGAGCCTATAAGGCATTCTTTAACTACATCGATACTCTAAAAGGAGATGCCAAACTGGTAGTAGATGATAATACTCATACTATACCAGAGGAAATTGCCAACCAGCTAGCTGACACATTTGGCGCAAACTTAACCTCCCATCCCTACTAGCCATACCCCAAAGCATACATGACACCCACTGTCTGCCTAGTATCTCTAGAGATCACATCTTAGCTGCACTCTCCAAGGTCAAAAATATGGCCTCAATGGGACCAGATAACATTCCAGGTTGCTTACAAAGCAATCTAAGACAGGACCTCACAGACCCACTTGGCATTCTCTTTAACCATAGCATAAGAACTGCCTTTGTTCTATTAGAATGGAAAACAACAACAGTAATCCCCTTGCACAAAGGGGAGCCATCAACTGACTCTGGAAACTATAGATCCATAAATCTACCAGCCTCTTCTGCAAGGCCATGGAAAGAATCATTATGGATTTATCAACAAGGACATAGGTGACCTTCAAACTTTAGATCCAACCCAATTTGTGTTCATTAAGGGTAGATCATGTTTATTAAACTTGGTAGACTTCTTTGAGAGAGTCATCAAAGCCCTGGATGCATACAGCCTATCTTGACCAAGGCAAGATTTTTGACACAATCCCCCAGTCAGGTATCATTGAGGAAACTCTCCCAGTTGGGGATTAACCCCTACATCACTAGATGGGTAGGCAATTGACTCACTGACAGAACACATACTGTCAAAGTTGGTCACTCCATCTCTACCAGCAGACTCATTACCAGAGGTGTACCACAAGGATCTGTGCTGAGCCCTTTACTGTTTGGAATCGATTTTTCGAAAGTCCAGGTTAAAGTTGATGGCCTTTGACTTACCACATTCACTGATGATTGTGAATTGGGTGCAATCACTGAGTTGCCCAATGATGTTAACATATTACAGGAGGGGCTAACACAGACAAATGATTGGTGCCAAAGCCACAGTCTAAAACTAAATGCAAAGAAGTGCATTGTTATCCCCCTTTGGAAAGCTAAATTCCCTGCTAATTACAGTATTGACAGCACCTCCCTAAGTTCAAACCCAGTGGTGTGAGTTCTGGGAACACAGGAAGATTGCAGTCTGAACTTCAATCACCAAGTTTCCATAGTGGTAAGGAAAACATTCTATGTTGCGCATCTCATAAGTAAGGGCATTACATCAGGTTCTAAGGGTGCTTAACTCCATTATACTCAACACTCATCAGGCCATTAACAGTGTACAGTGCTCCCTTTTGCATATACTTCACCAGATACCTGCAGCAGCTGGAGAGACCACAGAGGTTTCTCACCAAGAAAATACAGGGCCTCCAATCCATGACTTATGTGGATAGACTGAAAGTCCTGTCACTGTATTTTGTATCATATAGGCTGTTGAGAGGTGACTTGTGCCTGGCCTACAGGGAAGTCTCTGACCCTGCCTGATGGAAATGCTGCACATCAACAAGTCAGATAGCACAAGGGCACTCACTCTAGGGTTCTTAACCTAGCCTGTGACATTAACAGAACATGCTGGAGAGACAGATATATCTCCCAAAGATTGCTACTCTCTGGAATAAACTTCCAATTTACATGAAGCAGAGCTCAACACTAATCATATTTAAGTGCAACCTAGTCAAATGGATGGGAGACCACAAATTCACCCTGGGGATGGCACCCATGTCCCTAATGGACATGGATAATTGATGTTGATTATGGAATCGCCTTGCGAATAACATCCATCTAACAAGGACAATTGGAGCAACCCAGGATAAAACAACATAGACTCACTCTATAAATTACATCCATCTAACTAAGGAAAATTGGCAACTTGGGATTAACATGGCTAGACTTGTAAGGTCTCTAGGGCCATTAACCTAGTAACCTCCTATGAACCTATCAATCATTTCAAAACATTGCTACGTACAAGCTATTGAATAATTGATTTCATCTTATAGCTTACATGATGATGGGTAACACAACTACACTAATATTTGACCTTTATCTGGTACTGCTTAAGCTTTATTAATTGTTGTTTATATACAATTCATTTATATTTTCATAATTTTCATATTTTTCTAAATATCTGAACAACCAAGTAACATAAACATAACTGTTTAGTCTCATATGAAAACATGCAGACTGTTGCACAAAATACTGCTGACAGTACATGTGTAGCTTGAGTGGTTACTCAGATTATTACACAATTAATATTTACTGTGTTTATTATAACTTATAAAATCAAGTTTAAGACCTAGAATTTAATGAACACTACCATTGTAAAGATCTGCGTATGCTGAATACTTTGTAATTTACATTTCTTTAGTAACCCGTATGTCTCCAGAGATTTGAGCATGTGTTTGAAATGTGATGACATAAAGTGATTTTGTCAAAAAAAGCTCAGGAGGCAATCATTGGTAGTTAAAAGTATAAACCTCCAGGGGTCCATTAGAGTGAATGAGTTAATACTGAATTAATCAGTTTCCAGTAGATAGGCTAATACTATGACTGCCTTAAGTCCTAGAAGGAGTTCTATACCTAATTAACATAAGATACAGGACCTTTCTGATGTTTATTTGTCCATGAAAAATCTCTAGTGCATCATGCTGCTTTGCCAGCCCTGATGTGAGTCTTTTCTGGATGAAAATTGAGACACATCAGCCCCCCCACCCCCACCCCCCTACACAGCAGCTGATCTAAATGTGTGGAAGATGTTATAGCCTTGCAGAACTGGAGTGCTCTCCATTATTTTGAACCATGTGTCAGTCACCATACAGACATATACTTCCTCCAGGTTGAGGAGGGTAAGCAGGGAGTTGAGTTTGCTTATTTGTTATTTTGGTAGGCTTATCAGGCTGGCATTGCTTAAAAAAGGCACTATGAGGCTGGACAATATCTTTGCCAATAATCAGTACCATTGAGGAGAGAGGTGCAGGCCATTCTTGATGAAGCAGCATGGTATATTGATTATATCTTCCCATACTTAGAAATGCTGGACCCCTCTTTGAATGACACCAAAAAGTTACTCATCATCATCATCATCATCATCATCATCATCATCATCATCATCAGAATAGACTGTCAATGAGATAAGCCAGTGCCTCAGCATCTCATTCAGAAAAACAAATTACAGCAGGCCAAGCACCGAGACTGAGGGACACCAAATGACACTGATGCACAAGTTAACCTGGACCAACACAAAGGACTGCATGCTTGAGGTTATACAGATAGTTACTTCACCATGTTTGAATAGGCTGGGGAATGCCAGGACAATAAATGAGGAACAACAACAGGTCATACCATGAAGCCAAAGGATCTAGGGTAGTCCAGGAAAAAGGCTACACAGTGCCTTTTCACCTTTGAGTATAACACTGAGAACCTGGTAAAATTTCAAGACCCTATAAACCCTGAGAACACTTCTGCATATGCAGAACTGTTCACACAAACCCTGTACAAGCATGTTAATAGCTGCATAGAGGCTGCTGTACCCACTAGGAAGAAGTACAGATCTAACTCAAAAACAAGCCACCCTAGTGGAATCACAAAATCAGTAAGCTGTATAACAGGAGGAAGAAAATCATGGCAAAAATTAGAAGGTGCAGCACCCAGCAGGATAAAAGCACTCTCATCAAACTAAACAAACAACTCAGAGGACAAATAAAGTCTGCTAAAGTCAAATATGAGGAAAGTTTGGCCTCCCAGGCCAAGCACAACCACAAAGCATTCTTTAGCTATGTCTGCAACCTCAAAGGCAATACACAATTGTGTGTAGAGCTCTTTGTAAATGGAGCCACCTATACTGAGCCAGACAATATAGCAAACCTCCTGGCTGCTAAATTCATCTCCATCTTTACTCCTCTCTCCCCCTCAACCTTCCCTCAGGAAATATCATCTAATATAACTCCCTCTACTATCACTAGGGAACAGGTCCTTAATGCTCTCTCTAAGAGAACACTGCATCAATGGGCCCAGACAATATCCCAGGATGCCTTCTAAATAGCATGAAATGACCTATCAGGACCTCTAGAATTACAATTTAATTGTAGTCTCCAAAAAGGCTTTGTGCCTCATGAATGGAGAAAGGTAACAGCCATCCCTCTGCACAAAGGTGGGCCACCTATAGACCCTAGAAACTGCAGACCCATAAGTCTCACTAGGCTTATATGTAAAGCCATGGAAAGAATTATCATGGAGATGATCAACAAAAATATAGTAAACCTCCAGCAACTGGGCGCAACACAGATTGGTTTTGTCAAGGGCAGATCATGCAACCTGCTGGATTTCTTTGAGAAGGTCACCAAAACAATGGATGAGGGAAAAATCGTTCACACTGCCTACCTTGACCTGGCCAAGGCATTTGACACAATACCCCACTTGGGCATTGTTGACAAACTCAGGTTAGGTACAAACCCGTAAGTCACCCAGTGGATAGCCAACTGGCTCACAGACAGGAACCAGGAAGTTAGAATTGGGGAGTCCACCTCTACAAAGAGGCCAATCACAAGTGGTGTCACTCAGGGATCAGTCCTTGGACCGTTCCTTTGTGGAATTGACTTCTCAGAAGTCAAGGCCAGTGGCAGTGGTCTCTGGCTATCTACATTTGCGGATGATTGCAAATTAGGAGCTGTCATTGAATCTCATACTGACACAAATGTTCTCAAGTAGGGGCTGACACAGACAAACAACTGGTGTCACAGAGCCGTGGACTAAAACTAAATGCCAAGAAATGTATAATAGTATCCTTTGGGAACTCATCCATCCCTGGTAACTATCATTTTGACAACACACCCCTTAGAGCTGACCCAGTAGTCAGGGACTTAGGGACACAAATAGATAGTAATCTTGTCTTTGGTCATCATGTGTCTACAGTGGCGAGGAAATCATTCTATGTTGCACAACTTATAAACTAAGGTATGGCATCTAAGTCCAAGGGAGTCATTATTCCACTGTATTCGGCATTCATCAGACCTATTTTTGAGTACAATGCCCCCTTTGGTATATACCTAACCGGGCTTATTCAACAATTAGAACTTCCACAGAGGTTCATCAGTAAACGAATACAGGGCATAAGTAATATGTCCTTTGCTGACCACCTCAAGGTCCTATCCCTGTATTCTGTCTCCTACAGGCTTTTGAGGGGAGATCTATGCCTGGAATACAGGGCATTGTCAGACCCCACTCTGATGGACCTCCTGCATATCCACAAAACAAACAGTACCAGAATTACCCATTCTAAAGACTTAAACCTTACCTGTGATATAAATAGGACCTGCTGGAGAGCTAGGTATGTATCCCAAAGACTACCCCGTCCATGGAACAGGCTCCCCACCATGTGAAGCAGAGTTTCTCCCTAATCCAGTTCAAGTGCAACTTGGACAATTGGATTGGAAACCAGAAATTCATCCCCGGTTTGGCACCTAAGTCTCTAATCCAAACAGGTAACCTGTAAATGGTTCATCTTCCAGGCCCATGCTTACACTTATCAAAGGTGTCAAAACTTGTCAGAGATTTGGGGATGCATGGCTAGGCTTAAAAAGGCCCTTGTGGTCATTAGCTTAATAAACACCTATGAACCCATGAAGCTATGAGCATGAGAACACAATGAAGAGCTATCTGAACCCCACAATTAAGTCTAAACCTGTGCTTGCTGTAACCAAGAAATCTCGTTCTTCTGAAAAATACAGATAATATGGCAGAAAACATAACACTGGGACTGAGATGATAGCAAGTGGATCAGCAGCCTGTGAGGTATACAATTATAGGAAACAGGGAACTTAGCTAAGTAAATGTAGTTTAGAACAAAGAAGATGAAACATCCGCTACAGATATTAACAATGGACAAGACAGCTAGGTAAAGGTCCACTGTGAGGCAGTTAATATTGTCTTATAAAGTTTGTCATAAATGAGATATTATACAAATATATATATATATATATACATATATACATATATATATATATATATATATATATATATATATATATGTATATATATATATATATATACATATATATATATATATATATATATATATATATACACATACATATACTCAAATGTACAAATGAAACAGAAGCCAGTAATCTGCTACCTGTACAGTAAGCCACAGTAGCTTAAACTTGTTAATGGTGCAATAGGTTCCACATTTCAAAACAGAAAGAACATAAAATAAGAACATATGAAAGTGAAACACTGTGGTGATAAGCAGAGTAGGTGACAGGATACTTCTGTAGCAAAAAATGCCATTTGCAGCACAGGTATTTTGAAACTAACAAGGTAGAAATACAGGATGTTCTAAAAATTGTGTTTTGCGTTGCTTTCCAGCCTATCAATAAAGCTGATCTATTAATATCAGTCGATACAGCAACAAAATATAAACTTATCTCACTAAATATCAGGGTTTCTCCTTTATAGCAGTATAATTCACTGTGCAGTCTTATAACTTCTTCAAGTTTTGTGGGCTGACTGGAAGGTGATGTAGATAGCATGAATCCTGATAGATAAGGATGACAATGATGTCTGGCATGTCATCTGGTTAAGAGGAGAGTTTGAGGTAAATGGAATACTATAACACATATCGGTCCAATGGTATCCATATTTCACACATCGAGGAAGTGTGTTGTGCCAAAAAACATAGGTTAATAACTTGAGTAAGACAACTCTCTAACAAACTGAATAGTGACGAATACAGTGGAATTGTACAAACTGACGAATCCACTTTTAATGTCCCACATTTGAGTTTTTACTTAGTTAACAGTTATAGCTGGCTCATTCAGTGTAGCACAAAACATTTTTGACAATTAGCTTCTTTGAAGTCTTCTGTTTGCCTGTTATCCACTTCTGAAGTTTTAACCTTCTTTCATTTTACTGAGGGCTCAACCCTAAATATGCTGGTCTTTATTTAATTTGATTAATAAATGAATAAATGAATGATTACTTAATCTATTTATTTATTTTCTTAACTTGTTAATTAGGTAGGTGAGCTGTTTCAGGGGACTCATTTAGTGAGTAGCCAGACTAAAAACTATAGAAACATTTCATGTCATCACTATTTTCTGTCATAACTTCCTATCTTTCTCTTTCCAATGAGTATTATGTATGCAGCTGGGTATGGAAGATACCGTGAATAAGAATTTCACAGTACAAAATAACAAAATAAACATTACAGAAAAGTATTCAGGCAACATCTTTCAGTAAATTGATAATACTAGCACTTAGTTCACTTATTTAGAATAATAGGTGAAGTATTCTACAGGAGTTAACATTCAGTGTGTTACCAATTCAGATTACTGCAAGAAGAAAATAAAAAAAGAAATATGAAATTCCAGTGCTGCAGTACAGAACTCTGACAGTATGTGCTCAGCATAAATGTGAAGGAAAAATCCTGCAGTACAAAGTGGCAGCAAAGGGAAGAATGTAAGTGTGTGTTTATACACATATACACACAAATAACATACTTACGTCCCAAAACTAGCTAGACATACAAATATGAATAGGAATGACCACTGCCTTGTAAACTGATTCATGCACCATATAGTCAAATGAATTATAATGCTGATGCCCACCCTGTATCATTTGAATTTACAACAGTTTATTTCTGCAGATTTGTAAAGATGCACTAAAGCTGTCACTTTAAAAATTCAAGAGAAGTACCGATGTATTTCAATGGCTTGACAATTCTACAGCAGCAATAAAGCAATAGCAGGTGATTAATATGCAGAATACAGAAGTAATTCTTTGGAGACATGATATACACACATTATTTACACTTTGTAGTCCTGATGTAATAATTTATATGCCTACTGAGAGAATAAACTGGTTTGTAAGACAAAGTCACAGGGATTTTGTTTTTTGTTTTTTTTTTTCTTTTTGCATAGAATCAAAATAAACTAGCCTAAACTCAAAAAAATTAAAAATAAAAAAACGAACACCTAGCTAACACATACCTCTTATCACATAGAGACAATGGCACTAAAGGCTGTGGAATCTATTCCCGCACTAGGTAGATTAATTACTGACACTATGTGATAGCATAAGGGGGTGTGTACATAAGGGGGGTGTTGCACTCTTGAGTGTGCCGTCCTTCAGGTGAAATGTTAAAAAGAGGCCCCATCTATTTGAGTTGGTGGTAACTCAAGTGGATGTAAAAGATCCCACAGCACCTATCAAAAAGAGTATGTGAAGTTCCCTGATGGCCATGCCAAATTTCCGCTAGTAGTATACATACCACCTCGGGTCACCCTTGAAAAGAAGCTGCTAGCCTAGTAGGACTAACCCAGTTAACAGAAGGCTAAATAAAACAGAACAAAACAAAACAAACAAAAAAAAAAAACAAATAAATAAATAAATAAATTAATTAATAATATTAACTGCGTTCTTAAAATCAAACATGATAGGGCCAAATGAACTGAGTGCAATAAGTACAAAATAAGAGTTTGTGTGTTTATAGCCTGTTATTGTGGTCTTTACAATATTTTTATAACAACTTTTTATAACAAAATCTTTTAAGCAATTTAATGTAATTTTATCGGTGTAATTCATCATGTGGTATTGTTGAAAGTTTATTAGAAACTTGGGAGTGCAGGACTATGTTATTCTGATGAAGTCCTCTGAGCAGGATGAAAGTGCTTAATAAATTATAATAAATTGTTGTGTTATAATACAAATACTGGTGATTCTTATGGATTCTGACCTGAATTTATATGTTTTTCTGTGGATATATTGGTCAGGCTGGTGGCTGTGGTAACTCAGAGTAATTTGTGTTTATATGTACATATGCAGAACATATAACTTGTGGAAAGTAGTAAGGGAGGTAAGATGAGGGAAAAGTAGTAGGACCACACAAACAAACATAACATTGACAATATTGTGAAGGGAGGTAGTGACTCAATCAGGGATATGGAAGACAATGGATAAGGGGACATGACAGACACAGATATACATTTCAACTAACAGAAAATGAAAAAAATGTAAAATGAAACATGATGGTAGGGGAAAGAAAAGTACCAATATATTAACCGAAAAGCAGGTACAACATCAGCAGAGTCTGATTGCTGTGTCTGTACTATAATGCAAATGTCAGCAAATAGCCTACTGCAGCAATGATGTGCCTATATACAAGTTGAGATACAGAAGCAATAACAAAAAAGGTGCCTGGGAAGCCCACAACAGTTGGTTGTGACATACTTGCAGAATGAAAAAAAAATACAGCACAGAGGGGACATAAACCCACAACCCTCTGCACAGGGTACAGAGTACTTCACAGAGGGGACATAAACCCACAACCCTCTGCACAGGGTACAGAGTACTTCACAGAGGGGACATAAACCCACAACCTTCTGCACAGGGTACAGAGTACTTCACAGAGGGGACATAAACCCACAACCCTCTGCACAGGGTACAGAGTACTTCACAGAGGGGACATAAACCCACAACCCTCTGCACAGGGTACAGAGTACTTCACAGAGGGGACATAAACCCACAACCCTCTGCACAGGGTACAGAGTACTTCACAGAGGGACATAAACCCACAACCCTCTGAACAGGGTACAGAGTACTTCACAGAGGGGACATAAACCCACAACCCTCTGCACAGGGTACAGAGTACTTCACAGAGGGACATAAACCCACAACCCTCTGCACAGGGTACAGAGTACTTCACAGAGGGGACATAAACCCACAACCCTCTGCACAGGGTACAGAGTACTTCACAGAGGGGACATAAACCCACAACCCTCTGCACAGGGTACAGAGTACTTCACAGAGGGGACATAAACCCACAACCCTCTGCACAGGGTACAGAGTACTTCACAGAGGGGACATAAACCCACAACCCTCTGCACAGGGTACAGAGTACTTCACAGAGGGACATAAACCCACAACCCTCTGCACAGGGTACAGAGTACTTCACAGAGGGGACATAAACCCACAACCCTCTGCACAGGGTACAGAGTACTTCACAGAGGGGACATAAACCCACAACCCTCTGCACAGGGTACAGAGTACTTCATTTATAGACTGAACATTTGAAGTGTGACAAAAGCTATTAGAGAAGCATGCAGCAGCTGGCTGTGACACACTTGCAGAAGTAAGGAAAAAGAGACAAAAAAAACATACAGCACTGAGGGGATTTGAATACACAAGCCCCCTCAGCTTTCATTGTACAAAGCATTTCATTTATATGTTGAGTTGCAGAAGAAGTGAAGCAAAGGGCACCAGAAAAGCACATAAAAGATGGTTGTGACACACTTGCATAATGAAAGAATAACAGCATCTTTTCAGGGGCCTGACCTATGCTAATGAGGCCCCAGAAGTACCCTGGTGCACTACTCTTTAGAGACCCTTTCATAGTACAGAACAAATGACCATACTGAGCAGCATAAAAATGCATACATGGCTGTGACTAAGTACTGGCATGCACCTATGCATTTGAATGTGAAGAAATCTATATAAGGGACATGGGACAGCTTCTACTGTCACAGATTGTGGTATGCACCTGTGCATTTCAATAGGAGGAAATTTGATTAACAAATTGGGTTGGGAGGGTGGCCTAGTGGTTAAAGTGTTTGCCTTGCGAACACAAGGTGCAGTGTTTGAATCTCACAAGGGATAATGGGCTAGGCTTAAAATAGCTTGCAAAGGCAGCTAGCTTAATACTAACCTATGGACACATTCAGCCTTCACAGACTGTGGCATTCATCTATGCATTTCAATGGGAGGAAATCTGCATATGGGACATGGTAACAGTTTGATTTCTTATAGACTGCAGTTCCACGTAAGTAGAACTGATTGTGTGCATAGAAGAGTATGGCCATTTGTCCATGATTATGTGTGGGTGCAGAGAAAGTGTGGGAGCAGATCAGTGAGTGTCTGTGCATGCATTCATAATGCGAGTGAGTGTGTGTGTGTGTGTGTGTGTGTTTGCGTGTGTGTGTAGTACCCATGCACCTTGACAGAGATGACTCAGTCGATTTTGCAGGTTTCAGAAGGGCAAACAGCCAGGAGAAGTGAGATTTGGGTATTCTGGAGCAGTAATATTGGCTTTGTTCTTCCCATTTAAAAGTCCTGCCAAGCCATTTCTGACTATCAAGAGGAGAAACTAGAATGGATAGCAGATAGCCACTGAGCAGAAAAACTTACAAGATGAACTGTATGAACAAACATTTGTAACACAAAAGGAACAGAAATGTCTCAAGATGCTATAGGAGGGGGTCTCTGATCTGCTTCTTCAGTCATAATGGTGCTGGATGTGTGTGCTTTTGTGGTGTTGGAGACTACACAAGGCCAAGTCAGCCATACAGACAGCGGCAGGTTCAACCCATTGGATCACCTCTCCGAACCCCTTTCCAGAGTGCAAAGTCTCTCCCAAGCAGCCAGCAGCAATATCAAATCCAAAACAGGTCCAGTGGCATGAAGCAATCTCCCTTGAGGCATAGAGTTACCTCATGCCCACATCCCTAGGACCACCCAAAAGATGCCATCGATAATCCATTTTAAGGGTAACATGCAGACGACTCAGTGTAATAAGAGCCAGCTGAAGGGTAATTCACTAACCTGAATGGAGGTGAGGCTGAGTAGACCAACCTGTGCAAGTGTCATGAGGAATGACAAACAACTACTAAAGGACAGCCAGATAAGGATGATTTGCTTAAAAAGAGATTAGGAGCTTTACTCTGAGAATGGTCATCACAAAGATGACATGGATGAGCTCCAGGTATCTGTATGCATGCATGTGCATATGTGTGCCAATTTGTATGTGAATGTATTTGTCTGTATATATGTCCTTCATGGAGAAAAAAGTGGGAGATAGAAAAGATGGATCAGGCTATGAAGGAATACTGGTTGGTTAACAAAGATGCTAAGTGAGGAGTTGCAATAGCAAAGAATAGGGCATCGGAGGCACTCTGCCAGCTTCTGGAAAGTGGCTCGGTAGATGGCACAAAAAACTCTATCAGGTTGCAAGGCAAGGACAGAAATATAAAGAAAATAGCAAGACATTCTTCATAAGTGATGCCAGCAACAACCTGCTCACCAGCCCACCAGAAATCAAAGGCAGCTGGAAGGAGTACTTTCAGCATCTTATAAATTATGAAAACCCCGCAGAATCTGTACTGCCCCAGAGACAACCTATGAAGAAAGAAGAGGGAGGAGGAGCCTGCCATAGAAGATGCAAGAACAGCACTAAGGAAAATAAAAGTCAAGGAAAGTAGAAGGCTCAAATGAAGTCACAGCAGATATGATCAAGATGCTGGGTGAGATAGGGGAGAAATAGCTCCTGAGAGTACCCATAGCAGAATGGACAGACAGGCGTATTCCAGATGATTGGAGAATAAGCATGCAAGTACCAGTTTACAAAATCTAATGGGAAATTCCCAACTATGGGCAGTACAGAGGTATTAAACTTCTGTCACATTGCATGAAAGTGCTGGAGAGGATGATTGATAAATGAATAGGCAGAGTAGTAGAAAGTAAGATGGGAGATGAGCAGTTCAGGTTCAGATCAGGATGCAGCACAGCCAATCCAATGTTTGATGTGGAACAGATAGCTAAGAAGAAGCTTGAGATGAGGAAAAAGTCCAACTGGGCATTCCTAGATTTGGAGAAAGAATATGACAAGGTCCCAAGAAAGATGATTTTAGCAGTCCTGTTGTGTTTTGAAGACCCAGGAACATTGTTAGAATTAGTGCAGGGTATGTACAAGGACCCAAATATTTAAGTATGAACAGTGTGCATCAGGGTTCAGCTCTGCTGGTCATAATGGTGATAGACTACATCAGCAAACAGGTTGGCGGAGATAAATCAACAAAGTTGCTGTATGCAGATGATGTGGCATTACAGGCATACACTGAGCAAGAACTTTAGCAAAGGCTAGGGGAATGGAATGCAAAATTGAAGGCATGTGGGATGAAACTAAATACAGATAACACAGTGGTAATGGCAATGAACTGGGGAGATCAGAAGAAGTTGAGAACTGAGATATAGGGGAAAACAGTGAACTGGTTAACAACTTCAAGTATCTGGGAGGAGTGTTTGAGGAGAAAGGAAGTCTGAATGAGGAGGTCAAAACTAAAAACAGAGGGGCTGCAGCTAACTGGCACAGAATGTTAGGGGTACTGTATGACAGAAGAATGCTAAAGAAGCTGAAATGTAAGGTGTACAAAACAGTGATGTGACCATTACTACTGTACGGTACAGAAACCTGGGCAATAAAGGCAGAGTAATTGAGGATGTTGGAGATGGTGGAGATGGAGTGCCTGAGATAGGCAGTAGGATGCACACTGTGGGCCAAAGAAATGAGGACATCAGTGCAGGAGCCAAAATAGCTCTAAATGCAGAGGTCAAAGATAACAGATTATGGTAATTTGGGCAGATGTGGAGAAAAGCAGAAGACAATCTGGTGAAGAAGATTTGGGACAGACAGGAAGTAGGTAAGAGGAATTGACAGCATCCATCAAAGAGATGGATGGATTGTGTGAGAAGAGATCTGCAATAATCAGGCATGACTGTCAAAGAAGGTAGGAGAGTCCACTGAATTCAGAGAGATGGTGGCAGTTGGCATGGCACCACAGTCCCATGTAGAAAATGGGGAAAAGGAGGTAGATGATGATGTTGATGATGTCTTTCATTGCAAAGGAGTTCTTTTCCTGTGTGTGGTATCCAGGACCTGTGCTAGTTCAGAGCATGGGCTGCTAGGGCATTCAGTTGAGCAGTACAAAATTGCTCAGTTTTTTTATTTGTAGTCATGCATGTTTCATACTAATGAGATGATGCCTTTGTGAGTATCAGCATGACTATGAATTACAAAAACGTGCAGCAGCACTAAGGAACACAGTGGTGCAGTGTAAGTTATACTGCTGAATGGACTCCTATGAATCCCGATACTAGAGTCAAAAAACTTTAGATGATTTAACAACTTTAACAAATAACTGAGAAACCAATTGAACAGCAGCAATAGTAAATGCCATGTGCATAGCTTAGGAGCTGGAAACTTAGAAAAGCATAACACAGCACAGCACTTACAGCAATGCTGTTGGAGAGCGAGCAACAGGTTTGAACTGAAAATTACACATACTTCACAGAAGCCTGAATGTGCCTACCAGAAGAAACTATTGAATAATAAAGATTTTACCCCCCCACCTTTGTTATGCTAAGAACTTTCTGTGATTATTGTTTAGTACTTGAAAGCATTTGTTTTAGTAGTGCATGCTTTGTCCAAGTTTCCACTGTATAGCAGTTATAAAGCAATCATAATTAATTAATTTAATTTTTCATGGTTTCATTGTAACTTTATAACAAAGAAAGGCCGATTACCAAGCCATTACTGAAACCACAGGGTTTTCTTGCTCTTTCCATGAAAACAGTTTATTCCTTTCATGCATAGAACATCTATATAGGGTAGTAATTAGTCCATTTTCTTTCACACCAAACAGAAGCAAAGATTATTTATGGTCTGTGGTTAGCTCAGGTGCAGTATAGGCTTTCAACTGCAGATTTTATGTTCATAGGTTCATAGGTAGGTACTAGAATATCAGCCCTGGGGCCTATATAAGCCTAGCCAAAAAAGTTCCCTGGCTTTCGCCACTCAAGAAAGTTATTTTCCTGCACCGCTATCTAGCAGAGCCACAGAAGTGATCCTCTGGGTGAATTTCCTATTTCCCATTCAATTGTTGAGATTTTTCTTAAAGAGGGCTAATGAGGAGCTTTGCTTGACATGAATGGGTAGTCTGTTCCAGAGCATGGGAAGTCTCTGGGACAGGAATCTATCCCTCTAGCATGTTCTGTTTATTGTAGTGGCAAGGTTTATATTCCTGGAGCGTGTGGCTTGGAGGGATTGGGGTTTCTTTAAGTGTAGCATGTCCCGCAGATCTCGGTTTGACATGGCTTTGTATGCTAGGCAGAGGTCACCTCTGAGTAGGTGATAAGTAATGGAGTAGAGCTGGAGTATGCGTATGGCATCTGTTTAAGACCAGTAATCCTCTTAGTGAGGTATTTCTGTGGTCTTTCTAGTTGTTGTAGATGTCCTCTGAGGTACATGCCAAATGGGGCATTGTACTCTATAATGGGTCTGATGAAGATGAGTAGAGAGGAACAATGACCTCTTTTTTTCTGGAGGTGAACTCTTTTGTGATGAGGTGTGCCTTGTAGAAGGATTTCCTGACTACTGTGGCTATGTGATTATCAAAGGAGAGACTACTGTTCACCTGTGTTCCCAGGTCTTTTATCACACTTTCAGTGTTTAGTAGGCTACTGCCTATGTGGTAGTTCATGGGTACAGTGTTTTTCCCAAAGGGGATGACAATGTACTTCTTGGCATTGAGCTTGAGGCCATGACTTTGACACCAAGCATCAGTCTCATTGAGGCCCCTTTGTAGAATGTCCACATCATTAGGCAATTCTGTTATGGCACCTAGTTTACAGTCATCTGCAAACTTCATTAGCCAAAGACCTGCTGTATTAGCCTGGACTTCTGAGAAGTAGATGCTAAACAGAAGAGGACCCAGGACTGAGCCCTGTGGTACTCCACTTGTCACTGGTCTGAAGTTGGATTTGGAGTTGGCTACTTTCACTGTGTGGTTTCTGTCAGTGAGCCAGTTGGCCACCCATCTTGTGACATAGAGATTTATGCCCAGTCTAGTGAGTTTATCTATAATTCCAGAGTGGGGGACGGTGTCAAAAGCCTTGGCGAGGTCAAGATAGGCTGTGTGCACCACCTTACCTTCGTCCACGGCTCTGGTGACTACTTCAGAGAAGTCAATCAGGTTTAGGAGACATGACCTACCTTTTACAAACCCAAACTGAGTAGGGTCCAGAGTCTGGAGGTTACCTATATCCTTGTTTATAAGCTCCAAGACTATACATTCCATGGCCTTACAGATCAGGCTCGTCAGGCTAATGTTGCAGTAGTTCCTGGGATCCATGGTGGCACTCCTTTTGTAGAGTGGGATAACCATCGCTGTGTGCCATTCAGTAGGCACAAAGCCTGAAGTCAGGCTATGATTGAACATGGTACTTAGGTGGGGTGCCAGTTCATTCTATAGTTCATGCAGAATGCAGCCTGGGATGTTGTCAGGTCTCATGGATGCTGTGTTCTTGGCTTTGGAGAATGCCATCTTTACTTGTGCAACCGTGATTACAGGGGCTTTGTATTCTTCCGGTATAGTGATGGGCCCTTTAGGGAGTGAGGGGGGAGGGGTGAAGTTTGCATTGAGCCTATTTGCCAGGATGTTGGCAATATCAGTTGGTTCTTTATATCTAGTGCCATTGTGCTGTAGCTCAGAGCAGATCTGAATGTCACCATTGAGATTCTTGACATAGCTGTAGAATGCATCATGGTTGTCTTTAGAATCAGTGGCGATTTTATTTTCATAACTAGCTTTGGAGGATTTTATGAGAGATCTCAGCTTCATACTGTGGCTGACCAAGGAGTTCCTGCAATCAGGGGATTTTACTCTTTTTTACAACAGCTTCTTCCTTCTGTTGTAGAGTTTGTTTATGACAGGGGACCACGAAATTGGCTTCCCTTTTTTGGAGGAAAGCATCTTGGTTCTGTTGGGGATGGCACGATCCATGCACTCATGTATGTGCTTATACAGTGCATTTGTATAGGATTCAGCAGTTGTACCTCTATTTTCCATCTGTATGGGTGTTGTGAAGCTTGCCACTTCTGTCTTAAGAAGCATGAAGTTGGCTTTGGAGAAGTTTTTTACAGTCGTTTCCTTAATGGGGGGTGGGGGTGGACATTGATGCCTATGGTGATTAGCTTGTGGTCGGATCTGACCTGCAAGGAGTTGACCTCTGGCATGGATGATCAGTTGCCCATATTGGTAATGACCAGGTCCAGGATATTACTGCCCCTGGTGGGGGTATGGACAAGCTGATTCAGGGCATTGGAATTCCAGAAAGCGTTGAGCAAATGAGTTAGTACATGAGTAGTTTTTCCAGTTGATGGTGAGGTAGTTGAAATCACCCATTATTAGGGTATTGGGCTGCACCTTAATATTACCCAGTATATCAAGAAATATGGAGTGGGCATCCTGGGGCATGGTGGGAGATCTGTAACAAGCTACAACCTGGATTGCAGTCTTGCCCAGTGTTAGTTGCACTTGGATAATTTCGGATGCATTATGCTGAGCAACTAACCTGGAGGTGTGGATATCATTAATGAATATGGACATGCCTCCTCCTTTAGTTTTGGTGCAGGTTAGGTGGCCAAAAGGTGTGGTATGGGTTATAGCCTGGTAATGCAGGGGTGCTCTCTGGAGCCTTGAACCAGGTCTCCAGCACTGCACAGATGTCGGTGTTCCCCATTTTAAGGAGTGCCTCGAGTGAGTGCATTTTGAGGATTAGACTTCTGGCATTGAGTAGCATTACCCTCATATTTTGCTTGCTTATACCTGCTATGGTGGTGAGTTTGTCATTTGAACCTTGCCTAAAAAGGCACTATAGGGATGGCAAGAGCCTTACCCAGTATCTGGAATCCCAGGGGCAACAGGTATAGGCCATCTCTGGCAAAGCATTGTGGTCTGTTGATCATGTCATCCCAGGCAGACAGACACTGGATCCCCTTAGAATTACACCAGAAGCTTAGCCAATTGTTGAAGTCAATCATTTTGTCCTTGTATTGTGGTATCATTCTGGTCGATGGCAGGATGCTACTCAGGGCTAGGGTCATACCTGCCTGGGCTACATGATACAAGAGCTCCTCCATGTCTCTTTTCATGTAGTCCAGGGAGGTACGTCTCAGGTCATTCACACTAACACGGACAATGACAGAGTCATATTTGCACTTGTTGTGGAGTGACCTGAGTGCTTGCATTATGTGGCGGATCCTGGCACTCTACAGGCAGCTGAAAGTAACTTTCTCCTTGTTTAGCCTGGTGGGTGGGACATCAGTATGCCTGACTATAGAGTCACCTATGACTAGTGTGTTGGGTACGTTGTTTTGCCTTATGGGCTGAGGTTGAGTGACACATTGATTTTTGTGGGCTATGTGTCATTTGGGTAGTGCTGGGGGGGTGGTGGTTGCTTGCATTTCATCTTTGGAGGTCTCTGTTGTTTGGGCAGATTTTTATTGAGAGCCTCCGTGAATGTAGGTGTGTGTTTTGTGTTACTATGTGTGGGCTTAGGTGGTGTAGGTTTTAATGGACTATATGTTGAGTGTGGTGTGGTGCTGGTGTTCAACTTTTCCTCTTGACTGTCTAGTACAGTCTTGGCTGGCAAGAGCTTGGATTACAGTTTGGCTATATAAGTGCATCTCTCACAGGTTGTAGTATTGGGTGGTAGGAGGAGAGGGTTGTCAGTGTACATGAGGCAATTGTTACATTGTCCCAAGATGCCTGGATTCATCAGGTGGACAGTGGAAAATACTGGGAGCTGACCCTTAGACATGCCTGCATATGTGCTTATTAATTTAAGTACTTAAAACTGTTATAATAGGGATTAAAGATAGCTATGAGACCTGGGAATATTACATGTCCAATGTTAACACCAATACTATAGACTGTGTATCTGTGAAAATAAAGACAAACCTGGAACATGTAACAATTGGAGTGTATAGACCGCCAAAGTCAAGTACAGATGACGTAGAGGAATTCATACATTTTTTGCATGAAACATAGGAGGGAAGAATAATATCAGCTGGGGACTTAAATTTACCAGAAACAGACTGGAATAATATTGATTCTACAAAGTTAGTGAGGAAATTATTCACAACATATATTCAGGAACAACATATGCTTTATATTGTAAAAAAAATACTAGGGGATGGAACATGTTAGACATTGTTTGTGTTCCCAAAGAAATTACTGTAACTTCAAGTCAAGTTTTACCACCATTGATATGCAGTGATCATGGGGTTATAAAGGTTAATTTGTTGCTAGATAATTCTGCCAAACTGAAATCTAAGCGAATGCACAAAAGGTTAATTCCAGATTATATGGAAGCAAAACAGTCACTATGTAAAACTGACTGGAGTGAGGTGTTCAGTGGGAAAAACTGCAGATGGAATGTAGAAAGTTTTGAAAGAGAAATTGAGTGCAAAAAATCAAAAAAATGTTTAACATCAGGATCTAGGCATACAACATCAGGCAGATATATTTCCATAAGAACAAGTTATCTGATTAAGGTGAGAGACAAAAAAATATAAGAAATGGAAGAGAGGTCAAACTACAACTTTGAAAACTGAAATAAACAAGCTGGACAAACAGATTAAGCATAGTGTGAGACAAGATCAAGAAAATTTTGAAGAAAATTCATATAAAGATATTGAGCATAACAGGAAACCTTTTTATAGATACATCAGATGTGGAAGGAGTAAAGACACAAATTGATAAACCGTGTGCAGATTCTAAAATTTATTCTCAAAACACAAAAGTTTATAGATGTATTCACAAATTCTTATGCAAAATAGTTTGGGTCCACAAAAGGGGTTGTAGGTTGTCCTAGTGACAGCCAGACAACCCCAGATACTGGAATCAAATTAGATTATATTGAAAAAGAACTGGGCAAACTAGATCCAAACAAAGTGCAGAGAGGAGACGGAATTAGTAACGATGACCTGAGAACACTTCAGCAAGTACTTACAGTACCATTACATCTATTATTCAGTAGGTCATATAAATATGGGGAAATTCCTCAAGATTGTAGACGTGTGCTTATTAAATCTGCTTTTAAGGGAAAGGGGAGTAGGACAAACCCAGAGTCATACAGACCCTTAAGTCTCCTTTTCATGTTGTGGGAAAAATAATGGAGAAGGTAATATTGGATAAGATATTGTCAGAACTGGAGAGGTTGGGACTTGAAACCATATATCAGCACATATATGTTGAAAACAGCTCTATTACCACCTGTAACATGATGTTCTATAACAATATAATAACAGCTGTGAATGAAAAATTGTGCTGTGATGTAATTTATATAGATTTAACTTCACCATTTGACAGGGTCATACACATAACACTAATCAATAAATTAGTACAACTAGGTATTGATGTACTCTTGATAAGATGGATAGCTAGATGGCTTACAAATAGGACATGGCAAGTATCATACAGCAACTGAACAGGCAAAATCCTTGGCTGTAGTCAGGGTGTCCCACAGGGCTCTGTCCTGGGCCCTTACTCATTTAGATTGTATCTTCCAGACCTAGATTTTTCATCTGAGGTATTCTGCAGCCTATATGCAGATGACCTGAAATTGGGTAAAATGATTACATGTGTTATAGATAAGGCATGTCTGGAAAATAACTTGACTAAATTAACCATTTGGGCACAGGAGAATAATATGATGATAAATACATCAAAAACTAAGTGTATGAGATTTGGTAGGCATAAACTGAAAGGTGAATATTTAATACAGCATACAGTGATTGAAACTGTAGACTCATTTAAGGTCCTGGGTATATGGGTAGATTCAGCTATGAGTTTTTCTAATCATAACAATCAATTGGTTAATGATAGTTATAGAACTGTAGGTTGTATAAAAAGATTTATAAAGTCTAGGAAATCAAACATAATGAAGTCATTGTTTGGTTAGTTACATTAGACCCAAACTTGAGTATGGAATATCAATGTGGTAACCCTATAAGAAAACAAGCATGAGTAAACTGGAAAGAGTACAAGAGAAATATACCAAGGGTTTATGGATGTGAACGTTTAAGTTATTATGAAAGACTAAAATACCTGAACTTGTACGGTATCTCTTACAGATGTCTAAGAGGAGATCTTATTCAAGTATATAGGGCATTTAGAGACAACTACCTCTGGGAATGTTTGGGGTTATCAAAAAGTACTAGAGAATCATCAGACAACCTATGTAGAAGATTGTATAGGAATGAGAAGTGTACTAATTGGTTCTCTGACAGAATAGCTGATGCATGGAATAGACTACCAAATTACATTAAAGCAAGCACTAGTTTAGATATTTTTAAGAACAGCCTGGATACTTATTATGGGAACAAGTGTTTTGGTATATTGGCAAGCTAGAAGGGCATTAATGCCCGTGCTTGAAATATCTGTATGTATGTGTGATCAAGTTAAGCAGTCATTTAACTGGCATTACAGGTTTAGTATGCATTTGTTTAAAGCAATTTGGAATACTTTACTATGGACACTTTTATTGCAGTTGGACATGTAAGGTATGCATAGTCAGTATAAAGTTAAGAGTATGGAGGCTGACTGTGGATAAATGTGCCTTATCCCCTGCTGTTGTTTAATTAATATTCAACATTCAATAATCTGGCATGTAATGGCCAGTGTCCGACCATTTGCTGCATTTACTGAAATAAGTGTAAAATGCTATCTGCTCACTGCTGTGATTTATGCTTATAATTGTATGAGTGGTGGTTTTGCACTCAAAGACTAACAAGTTGGCCATAATTTCTTATACTTTCAGTCACTGTCAAACATCAGCGCTACATACAATAAGCAGTTGTCTTTGGTGATTGGGGAGGATGTGTGTGAGGGCAACTGATCTCTGACATAGTAGAACAGTGAGTAGCACTGCCATCTAACAGTGCTTGGCTTTCTAGCTGAGTACATGACTATGGGTCCTTCTTTACTGAGCCTGCATGTCCACCCTATCACTACATCTCTCTGTGGATTTTGTCCAGGAACTTTGGCTTCTTTTAACACTCTAAATATATGTAGTAGTGATGTTTTTCCAGTTTGCCTGTAGGTAAGCATGCAGTGTATGTGTGTGTATGTCCGCATCCAGGTATGTGTGTTGGTATGTAGTGGCTTTGAATGCCTGATGGTGAAAGAGGAATGCGTACATGCAGTAAGGGGGCTACTACCCACCTTTTGCCTCCTGCCATAAATAAAAGGTTGAGTGCTACTAACACCTTTTAAGAGCCATGCAATATTGTGGTGGGGTGGGGGCAGCAGCCACCCTGAATTACTTTTATAGCTTTTGTCTTTTCACAAAAGTAATGTAAGGCATGACAGACTAAACAGCAGGGGCAAGGTTTGCTACTGTGCATCCTGTGGGGTTGTCTACGTTTTGCCAAACACAATACATGGCTATCAGTTTTAGCTATAACTGCTGGGGAGTTGGCTCTCTGTAGAAGGTAAATGACCCTTTTGTTTTCTCCATTTAAGCAGTCACTATCTGGCATTGCAGCACTAGTGTGCGTTTACTGGTTTACAGTGATTTATAAGAAGCAGC
>NC_056725.1:1135221352-1135223852 GCF_019279795.1 Protopterus annectens | reverse complement strand
GTCAGATATTGTCTAGGTGCATCATGTGGAGACAAGACTTGGCTTAATTGATTAGGGGGTGGGTATGCTGTTTTATGAAATAATATGTGTTGCTTTCTATAGAATTCTGCTTAGTTGTGGAACTCACAGTCATAAGGGAAGGTTGGACAAGAGGTTAGTACAGCCTTTTTTATTAAATTACTACTGTTTTTTTAAGAATTTTACTTTTTGTGGTTGGTGAAAGTGGGATTATAAGTGACTGCCATGATTTGCTATAGGTGACTTGAAATTTGGAGTAAGTTCTACAGATAATGGCAATATTCTGCTGGTTAAGCTGTTCTGAGTCTGTGCAAGCCATCTGGAGAAGCTGTCAGCATGGCCACTCGAAGAATTAATGGGACTTGTTTAGACTACACACTTGGACATTACAGGTAAGTGAACATTTTTCTGTTTGGGAGATTCTGATTTCAACTGTATGCAATTGATGTCATCTCTTATGTTTTGTTTTCACTACTGGAGGAATTCAAGTGGACACTATGTATTTGATGTACCTCTTGTTTCCTAGTTGCATGGTTTATATAGTGTCAAGCTTTGTATTATAGGTTTAATTCTTTACAGGTTGCTACTTTTCCTGCACTCTCAGTGTGCAGTAATTTCAGTGTGTGTTTGTGTTGGTGGAGGAGTGTTATCTCCATTGCTAACTGGCTATTTTTTCACTAATTGCTGGGGAGTCTGGTTTTCTATGAGGTGTATCATGTTCTTTTTGCAAGATTTTAGCTCAACCGAAAATATGTGGTCCTTGTTGAAGATTTTAGTGTGGCTTATTACTTATTTATTTTTTATACAATATTTATTGTGTTTTCCTTTTGTGAATAGTGACAATAAGTTTAGAATTAGTTTTGTTTTGGGTTGTGAAACCGGAGTTGTCACTTCACCTCCTAGTGCTGTATGTGGCAGTGATTATGGCCATGGTTTGTTGCTGAAGTACTGGGTAGGTTTTCCTGCTGGTTCAATTGAAACAACAGTTTGCTACACACAAGGACATGGCTCCAGTGAAACATTCTGGTACATGCTTACAAGCCTACTGAAGGACGCTACAGGTTAGTTGTATGTTCTTATGTATGAGATTATGTAAATTCTCTTTTATTATTTATGCCAAATCTTGAATATGGAGTATATGTTGTAGGAAGAAGCAAGAGTGATAGCGTAGTGTACTGGCTCACCTTCAGTTCTGCGCAGGAGTGGGTGAGGGTCCATTGATTGGCGTGAAAAGTTGCATATGAAGTTGCATATGAAATGAGGCATGACTGACATGCCATTCATATTAGGCAGTGACATCATGCATACAATTAATGTGGCCAAATGTAACGCAATTGTACTGTAAAATAAAGCTACTCCTTCAAGTAAACTAAGCAAAGTTATTTTAACATTTACATATATATTATTCATGTACATAGTTAAGACTAAGATTATAAAACTGTAAAAGTTTTGAGGAAAAAATAAGTACCTACTGATTACAGCAAGACAATGTCTATCTCCTTACACCCACTGCTCTGGGACCTCAAAATTAGTACATGGTGACACTACGGGCAGGATTCACAAAGGCTTGCACGGAGTCTAAGAGTAGTGTAAGACTCCATGCAGCCCTCGCGATCCAGGAACAGCCTGAAATTCCGTGTAAGAGACCAGCTAAAACATCTCTTACATGGACTGGGCGTGGATATGCTAATCACCTCACTTGCAGCCGAAAGGCATGCAAATGAGGTAGAGTAGCGATCCACGAAGCTCAAACCAGCCCGTGTAAGAGTCGTGTTAGCTGCAGAAATGTGCTCAGTTGACAACTGAGTACGTTTCTGCAAATAACACAATGGAGCCATGTCAGCTCCAAATAAAGGGTGCATATGTGTCAGGCAGCATGCCAATGGCCAAATATGTGGCCATTGGCAAGGTACCCCGATGCAAATATGAGAAAAAAGGATGTTTAAATGCAGCGCAGCCCCGCGCAAACGGGCTGCGCTATATAAAACATAAAAATGAAGGTTATAAACCCACAAATGTGGGTTTTATGCAATACATGGATTTACAATGCAGGGACCAGCAGACCAAAAACAACATGTCCACCGTTTAGTGGTTGCTAAGGGGGGAAGCTGAGTCTAAGACATGTAACTAAGCATTAGTAGGCAATCTTATGTAAATGAGTGTTAGGATACTGAATCCCACTGTCACATAGCAAATGAGCACATTCCGAGTAGTGTAAGAGTTACATAAGGGGGAGGAACAGAGTAGGAGATAGGTGACATCACAGGGGGGAATGGCAGAAGGAAATGCAGTTCATTGGAGGACAGTGTTACGTGACAGATGTCAGAAACATATCATGGAAAGAGGAGTGCCACAAGATAAGCATGGGAAAGTCAAGAAATGGAAGGTGTACACTGTAGCCAACACCAAAGTTTCTTGCTGGCATGGGGGGGGGCACGGGGGTGGGGAATGACAGGGGGGGGGCAAAAAAGGGGTTGGGGGA